>NC_081779.1:25426086-25613586 GCF_963082965.1 Carassius carassius
ATTATTCCAGTCACATGATCCTTCAGAAATCATTCTTATATTTTGATTTGTTGCTAAAAAAAATGATTTATTATTTTTACGTTGAAAACAGTTCAGAAGAATTTTTTCAGGTTTCTTTGATGAATATAAAGTTCAGAAGAACAGCATTTATCTGAAATAGAAATCGTAACATTATAAATGTCTTTATCATCACTTTTGATCAATCTTATTTAAAGCATCCTTGCTAAATAAACAATTCTATAATTTCTTTAAACAAAAAAAGAAGAAATCATACAGACTCAAAGCTTTTGAATGGTATAGTGTATGATGTTAAAAGCTTTTTATTTCAGATAAATGCTGATCTTTGGATCTTTCTATTCATCAAAGAATCCTTAAAAAGAAAACAAAATGTACTCAACTGTTTTAAATATTGATAATTAGCAAATCGACAAACATTATATATATATAAAAAGTCCCGTGTAGAACAGCAGCGGTTTCTCCAGAAGACAGTAGGTTCCCTTCAGATATACATTCAGATAAAACACCCGCAACGTAGTTTGATTTTTAAATGTGCAGTGCTCATGTTTATTCAATAAAGTCAAATGTCACAAATCTTTTTATGGGAAATACTGCTACTGCATTGAAATACCGGAAATGTGTTTAAAAATCATATCACCATTATTGAAAAACATTATATCGCGATACATATTGATATTGAATTATCAATATGCCTTATATGTATTTATATATATATATATATATAGCCCTAATATATATATAAACTCTGTGCATGTATTACAGTAACCATTTTTAAACCATGTGCTGAACTGTGATGAACATAGTCAAAAAAAGGCTTAAAGCTCTCAAACATGGTCTTATTTTGGGGTGAATTATGAATTGGACACATCTTAAAACACTAGTTTTACCCTCACTCCAAACACAAAGTCAGCAAACAGCAAGAGAAACTATGTAATATTGTACAGTACAGCTAGTTAGGTGTACAGGAAGATTTAAATGGCTGTGATTGTAGCCTGGTGTGTGACCGTTTGAAAAAAGTGAATGACACAACACAGTGTTACAGAAACTAAATGATAGCAGTTTTATTCATGGATCCTACTCTTGGATAAAGAAAAGTAAGACTGTTCAACACTCAGACACTGCTGGTTTGTTCGGTGTGTCGTAAACAAATGCAATGTCTGGTCATCATTTTGTACAATCAGTTTTTTCTTCTTTTGTTTTTTTTACATCTCATAAGGTACACTATGTACACGATGTGAGCACTCTTCAGCTTAAGACGTCATTTATCAATCTCACAAACTGGATTTGAGCATACAAGCCCTGTAGATATGATAGGAAATTTCAAGTAATTTCATATAAAAAATAGAGCATTTCATTTTGCCTCTGAAAAAAAGTAGTCTAAAAATACAATGTATGAACAGCATTAGAAATGCATAGACCTACTTCAGATCCTGCTGCTTTTTCCAACAAAACAAAAAGCAAAAAAACTAACAAAAACAAAGACTAAATAGGTCCAATGAAATTAAAACCAATCCAAAACAATGGCGATGCGTTGTCCTCTATATATCACAGAGTTTCATCCACAGATATAGTGCTGGTGTGTGCTGTTGTTGGGAGTGGAGAAACGTTCATGTTCAAAGAAGAGTTCATGCTGTAAACGACTTCTGAAAACACAGGGGTGGATGGGAGGGCATTATGGGATGGAGATCTCTCGCTGAGGTTGCCATGGAGTTAGGAGTCACTGGTTGTTCTCGCTCTGTCGATACAATCACAAATCACAGTCAAATATGTCATATTTCAATCACAATGTTAATGTCCTTCGCCCATAAACCTGCATGGTTGACTTTCTTCTATGAACACAAAACAGAACTTATCATAAATGCTGATGTTCCCTAGTAGAGACTTGGGCTTCTGAGCTCCGAAGGACTGTGTTAAATATAACTGAAGGCAACAGACATTTTTGCAGGAATCAAGGCTGGGAATTAGGCCAACACCTCATGATTCAAAACTGCACAATGCAATTCGAAAACAATTCTCTGTGAACCTCCATATTTCAGTAATGTCACTCCAAAGCTGTACTAAAATACTCGGACTCGCCAATAGTTTAATAACACAGTATTAGAGGTAACTCTGCATTCACATTTGCATGCATTGCATCAGTAATAATAGGCAGTTAATGTCCACCATGCAGCAGGGGCATTAAAGGTGGGGTGTGTGTTTTTAAGAAAATGCTTTACACAACTGAGTAAGGCAGAGTACCAAACAATTGTAGCCAATCAGCAGTAAGGGGCGTGTCTACTCTAGATGTGGAGGAGACATTGGACTTACTCCACCTTTAACGGTCAATAAGGACCAAGCTAAACTTTTTTTTGTATGTGTATGTGTTTTTAAGCATTTTAATTAAGACTATAATGATATAACTATTTTAAACATTTTAAGAAATGCACATTTATCAAGGGAGCTTGCTTTAGTTGAGAAGCACTGGTTTAGATTACGTCGTCCATCGTTATCCACCTGACTGATATTTATCCACATTTATTCACCCATTCAATGATAAATATTAAGTGGGATCATTTCAAAGTTGCTGCAATTCCAATGGTGCGATAAAGAAAATACGGCAAACCCTGAGTGTGATAAATGCGGGGCAGGAAGGTAAGTGAGACGTTTTAGGCTTAATAATCTTGTTATACATGCAGGATTTTAGTCAGAATGGCAGACTAAAATTAACTTTTAGATGAAAAATAAAGAAATAAATCTATTTTAGGTGACACGCGATTAACCAAACAAAACACACTCTTAGCTCAGTCTGCAGAAACATACAAGTGCTGCACGCAAACCACACACACACACACACACACACACACACACAGTATTATTGCACTGTGGCTGTGCCAAGATCTCCACCACATATCTATCTAAAACACCATATCTACACCCCTAAAAAGACTTAAGGTTTTATTTATATTAGTCATTGTGAACACACTTTAAATCTCATTCAACAGAGAGAGCAGTCTTCTAAATTTGGAAAAAAAGCAAAACCACAACACCATGCTGAAGCTTAGTCTTAGCCATGGCCATGAGAACAGCAGCAAGCTCCACAGCAGCATATCACAGCACACAAGGCCCGAGTCTGACTCTCACGTACAGACGGAGGATTCTGAAGAGCCCGGACAAGCTTGTCTTTACAAAAATCCCGCAGATGCGCCATTGCTGCCTCACTGGGGAGGTTTCCCAACAGGGCAGCACTCGCTGTGTCACGTACAGCAAATACAGCCCAGACTGCAACCACAATACAAGACACAATTACACAGACGCTGACCTGACCCTGCTCACTGTTCATGTGCAACATGACCGGCTTGTTCTCAAAATCACATATTTCACCCCAAAGACCAACAGATACAAATAAAAGACATATTAGCTAAAGAAAGTTAAGAGCATTGTAAAAACAATGTTCTTGTATTTTTTTAATTTCTCCCGAACTTCTCATTAGTGTAATCAGTAGTGACATATTTATGAAGAACACCTGTGAAGTTGTATGCACAGATCACAATAGTATCTGTTTCACCTAAATTAATTTTGTTTAAATAAATCCTTGTGTTTCAGCAATGAGCATTTAGGGGAAATCTGCTTCTTATGAAAATGTAAATATCTTCTAAAAAGCTCTAAAACAGGCCATCAGAGCCATAATCACCCTCAGTCTGATTACATCAGCATCCCACTAACCGACTCGATTTAGATCAGGGTGTCCACACCCATACTGACTGTTTTTCTCAATTCTTGCCCTCTTTTTCTGTCACATGCACCAGTTAAGGTCATTTATGATGGGGGATACTGTACACATATACAAAATAAACCATATAATACAAGATTAATGAATGCTGAAGAAATATTGTTCATTCTTAGTTTATGTTACCTAAAGTAGTTAGCTAATGTTAACGAGAAGTCTGACAGCAGCCAGTGCTTCACAGAGATCTGATCTGACCATCATCAGTCTGTCTGTGATGACATGAAGAAACTGAGACAGACTAAACTGTGACGACTCCAAGACATCTGAAGAAACCTTCCTACAAAGCCACACGACTGAAAGACTTGAGGCACTAAAAATGCTGTAAAATGAGGATGCTTTCAAAAATGATGTCATAAATAGATTTTATTTATCAATTAAATTCCACATTTGGTGCGTCCACACTTTGCGTTTAAAACAGCTTTTGTCCTTGGTGCACTTGCGCACAGTTTTTCAGGCAGCTTTGCGGGAAGGTTTCCTGAAGCATCTTGGAGACGTCATCATCAGTTCTTCTGGATTTAGTCGGTCTCAGTTTCTTCATGTAATCTCAGACGGACAAAGTGCAGTTTGTTTCCCTAAGCTCGAGTTGGGAAGCATATAAAAATGATTTATTAACAACAGTAAAATCTAAATTTATATGGATCATTTGTATATTCTACTCTTGTGTAAGGTACCGTTATTCTTCTACGGTAATATGTGAAACTAACCAACAACTTCAGTTATTATAAAATAAGTGCTTTATACTTGCTTTATGTGATGCAGTTGCAATTTGAAGACAAAGACAAGTTTGTTTTGAGGCACTTTGTGACTGCTTATTTCTCTCACACACACACACACACACACACACACACACACACACACACACACACACACACACACACACACACACACACACACACACAGCAAAACTTTGACAAAATTACATTTCTTGATGAGTTGATACTTTATCATAGTGATTTTATAATGCCAAAATCTAAAGCAAAAAAAGTGGAAATTAATGACTTATTAGCCAATAAGTGATCCTCCGCTTTTTTTTTTTTTTTTTTACATTTTGAACACGCGTTTGTTAACCAAAAAGTATATTTTGATCATCCCATTAAACATATAATTTAAATTGGATAACTGTATAACCTTAAAGTGCTGGAAATAGTCGAAAATTGAAAAGTGCTAATATTTCTCTCTCAAAAGGTTGTACAAACCCTTAAATGAATAATGTCATAACACTGGACTATTTCTGCCTCAAAACCATGGTTATAGTTATCGTTACTATAATGCCTTTCCAAAGATAAGTGTGACGTCATGTGACATTGTTTACACAGTTTTTTTTTTTTATTCTTAGTTTTACTGAGATTTCAGTCTCCATTAGAGATGCCAATTGAATTGAAAGAAACTGACCCTCAAATAAAAATTAATCTCTTTGTGGGCAGATGCCACATATCAGAAATTATACAGCTGTCCACTGATCCTCACTGGTGTGACTGCACTGCTTCTGCATGGGCTGTTAAATCATCTGCTATAACTGACCCAAAATACAACATGGATAAGAAACACTAGTGTAGTGGTTTGACAAAATAATGTGAAGATCCATTACTACAGGAAAAAATAAAATAATAATTGTGCAGGATACAGTGAAAAAAACAAACGTAATAATCTTTCATTGTCTATATTCTCTAGGTTGTACATCAGTGTACTAAGTTATGTTGAGATGGTTAGTACAAGCTGTGGATGAAATGGACGACTTGTCAGACTTCCCAACAGGACAAACCATGGGAACCCATTTAGCAAGAGTATCTGTAACCTTAACAGCCCAATTGTTTGGGATTTCAAGAACAATTATGACTGTGAACACAAAGCATGGCAAGACTTCATCAGCAAGAAAAACAGCAAAGTGATTGCAAACCCTAATATTCACATCGAAGACCCCATTTCCTCAAAAACTCTGCTATGGCAACACATCCAGGAAAGAGCTGCAATTGATCAAACTTTAAAACACGTGTACCAATGCTAAAATGTGATAAAGATGGTGCCATGATCATAAAACTTGGTCTGTTGGAGCACAAAGATGAACTGCAACATGGCCAGACAAGTTACCTGACAATCAGCTAACTATTAAACCACTGTGGATATTTTCGAAGAGTTCCTTCAACATCTCGAGAGTAACTGGAATATGATTTATTGACAAACATTCAAATGGAGACTATTCTAATAAGGTTGAAAGCTGTACTACATTCAATTGGTGGTAAAACACCTTAATAAAGAAGTATTGCCTATTTCCCAGGTATTCACATTATTTTGTCCAACCCCTGTTTATATATATCCTGGTCTGCGAGTCTGCAAATGGCTTAATCTCTAAATGGCTCAAAGACTAAATGGTAACTTAGTTTAGTGAGGCATGAGCATCTGAGACACTAAACAACAAGTGATATTATGAGAACTGAGTGGGTTGTTGAGGCATATGTGGTATTATACTACATTACTTCTACATGAACAGACATGTTGAAATTATTCATCGTGTCAATGAGAAGTACAGCAAAAAAAATAAAAAAAATCACACTCCATCCAGACGGACCAGATATTTTCACCTTTTTCTTTTCTTATCAGGGTCGTTGATCCTGGGTTTTGTCTGCTTCTGGGTCTTCTGATTGGGGTTGGACATTTTCTCGTCTCTTTGTCTTTTGCGACCACTGGAAAAAGAGAAAACAGAGAATATAACATGAAAATGTGATATTCTAACACGGTCTCATTTTCAGTGAAAAAAATTATTTGTCATCACTAAATACAAAACTCTGCACAAACAGAAATGACAGCAAGCGACAGAAATAAAGAGCAAGCGACTGAAACAAAAAATAAAAAGCGACAAACAAAAAATCAAAAATCAACAGACAAAAAAATCAAAAAGCGACAGAAACAAAAAATCAAAAAGCAAGCAACAGAAACAAAAAGTAAAAAAGCGACAAACAAAAAAATCAAAAAGCAAGCAACAGAAACAATAAGTAAAACAAAGCAAGCAACAGAAACAAAAAAATCAAAAAGCAAATCAACATAAACAAAAAATATCTATTCATGACACAAATGGTGTGAATCTCATCGCAACATTTAACCCCAAAATCAAAAGGAAATTAGAAAAGATATTTTGCATTAAAAAAAAGGTTGTTTTAGTACCATTTAGATGTTTTGCATGGTGACATTATTTTCTTGTCAATTGAGCACATTTCTTCCTAAATTCTCTTTATCATAATGCCTCCACAAATCATAGTTTATAATAATATTGCATTACTGAAATGAAAATGAGCTTTTAGAAATACAGTATAGAGAGTTAATAAAGAGAAATTTAGAAATAAACACTGAACAATGCAAAAAGGTAATGGTTCTAAAATATACCTTCTTTTCTTTTAGGGGTGCTCTGATCAGGATTTTTGAGGCCGATCACAGAAAGCAGTATCTGCCGATAGCAATCTTTTTAAAGCCTTCTTTTTATCATTTATAACTATATATAGTGATACTCCAATCAGGATTTTTAGAAATTTATTCAGGGCCTGAATTTCTTTTTTGAAAATCGGTCAATTCCCCTCTTAGGTGACTCCTGCGAGAGGCGAAGCAGCAGAAGAGTCTGCTACTGATCCTTCGCCGTTTACAACAAATGCACAAACGCAACATTTATCCATTATTTTAATTTTTTAATCCAAACTTTTTCACTGTAAATGCTTTTTCAGGATTGCAATTATTATTATTATTTTTTTTACACAGTGCCGTAATACAATCTTTAACAGACATGTTTAAACACAATAATAAATATAAGCAACACATTATTTAATGGTTTTACTTTAGCATTTACTTCATGATTTATATATTCATTTGCTCAAGCAAGTAGGAAAACATTTAAACTACTTTCTTATGTTATCACAAACTTACCATTGACAGAAATAGTCAGCTCTACTGCCTTTTTTATTTATTATTTTATATTTATTCCAAGCAATCCTGACGTTCATGAAGAACTTTGTTTTTCTTCTTCCACAAGTGCCATCTTATTAACTTGTTTATCTAAAAGTGCTCTTTCTAGGTTTAAAGGGGAAAAGTGCTCTTGTGAAACACAGTAGACTTTGAGCACTTAATTGATAAACATGGGCAAGAATCAAAAAAGTAATGCAATTAATAAACTTTAGTGATGATGTGACATTGCCTTGATTGTGCAAGTGACAACTCTTGTGTCAACTGTGCAGCTCGCTTATAGACAGATGCGATTTGTAGTGATTTGAAGCCATTTGCATATTTTGAGAGAGAGAGAGAGCGTGCGGTGATTCACTCCCGCTGTTTGTGAAGTTACATCTCACACAAGGTTTTTCAAAATTAATGTATAAGTTAATGACGAAATATAGCATTATAATTATTTAACCCTCACCAGACAGAGACTTTGACGGTGCGGCTGCATGTCGTGCCAAACCGCTCACAGCAGTTTGAGATCGTTATTTTGAGATCTGCCTTTTTAGAGACCGCCGATCAATCATCCCAACATGATTATCGGCCGATAGTGATCGTACCCCCTTTTTCTTTTCTTTTCTAAATTATAATTCTTAAGTCATACAGGAACTGGTAAGACTAGTCTTACAAGTATATCTTTTTTTTTTTTTTTGAAGACTTGTTATAACTTTTTAAAGTCATTTACATAAAAAGTAGACTGGCCTCATTTGAATCCGAAAAGTAAGACTGCTCACCCCTTGGTTAACAGAGTTGGTCAGACTAGTTTTTCTTAACATAGCGGCTATGTTTAAGCATCTGGCAGCTGGAATTCATTTGGCAACTAAATCCAGCATCTGAAATCATGCTTGATGAATGGCCTTTACTGGCCACATGCAAGTTTGGAAACAGCAAAATTGAGTGTCTTGCTACATACTATGTTCCAGCATCTCTGTCTGATTCTTTATTGGGGGTCTCTAGGCCGGTTTTCTTTCCTGTCTTTGGGTCCATCCCATCTTCCAGATGAGACAGCTTGCTGCCGTTGTAGCGTTCTGTGCATTTAGGAGGCTGTGGTGGTGGGGGAGACTCGGATATGGGCTCTTGGTCCTCTCTGGAAAGCTCTCGCCACTGTTTCTGCACACACATAAATAACCAGCATAAACACAAACACAGTAAGTCTAGCAGTTAATAATAAGTCTGTTCAAAATACTCTGGTGATGACATGCCTGCACAGATGAGTCTCCCATAATGTACTTGGCACCTTCCAGCACAGCCATGTAGGAGAAACGCAGCTGGTCTGGGGTCTGAATCAAACCCATCCGATACTTCCTCATGTCTAAAAGAATCTTTTTGATGTCCACCTCCAACGTGTCTTTCCTTTTGTCCAACTGAACACATCAGTCATAGCGGAAAAGTAAAGTAATGGTTAATTATCTTTAAGCCTGAGAGGGAGACAAACAGAAAAGAAGAACAATATATGCACTGAACCTCTTGAGAACACAATACCTCAAGTGTAACTCATGATGTGGCATCACTGTTCACGGTCTACTTCAAAAATGTTTGTCCCCAACAGGTTTACATTTCGGAAAAACTCAATATTTAAATATAGCTGCAAGCAGCAATGACGGGCCCAAGCCACTGGCGAAACCTCCACCCTGATGACATCAGAAAACAGTGCACAGCAGACACATGCTGTAACCCTCTGGTAGTCTGGTTTTAAGCGTTACAGCGATGAAAGGGTTATTCTAGAATAGGGGTTTTCAAAGTCGTATTTTCTTAATCTTCTGAAATATGACATTATGTTCCAAAAGGACTTATATAATGCTTTTAATGTCAAATAGCCTAAGAAAAACAAACACTTAAAAACGGGCATTTAATGGTTTTTATAAATATGTTTCTCATGTCTGTTTGACAAGTAAACAGTATCGCTGAGTTTTTCTTAATTTCAGGAAGAAGTTCACAGATGGCATACGCATTTTGTTTAGTTTATTTTACAAAAGTACATGGTTTCACTGTTATTTTAAATGTACCAATAAAACAGACCACTTTGAATGATGTCTTACTCTTATTTAACAGATAAGAGCACAGCTGATAAAATCCAAACGTTTGCGCCGATGTTGTGCCAAATTCTGCACCCCCTCGTTGAAGTCACTAACTGATCGCCTAATCCTAACCCTACCCCTAATCCGAGCCCCTCCCCCACATCTACTCCTTAACCTACCAATGCAAGGGGGTGCATAATCTGGCAGGGGTGAAGAATTCTTCACAACACTAGCCCTCCTGTGCGCACACAACATATCAGTTCTAGCATTGCAAACTTGACATTGCAGCTTCTTCATCATCAAATTTAATGAGAAAGCTAAAATACAAATAGCATTCAGTGACTCAATTGAAATTGTTTGTTGTCAAATACATAGGTTGTGCCAGTTGGCGCGAGCATCTCCATGCCGTGGTGTTTTTCCAGACCCATTTTTGCATACGTAAAGCATGCGGTTTTAAGTAGATATTCAGACACGAGAGAAGTACAAAGGCTTCTTTACATATTAAAAAATAGTTTAGACACCAAATGTTTCACCAAATGTTATCTTCTTAACCACAAATAATCGTCTTGCAGTAGCTCAACTTCACGCATTAAATAATCACGTTGGAAAGGTCACGCGTGATGTAGGCGGAAGCACCGACTCAGTGTTTACAATCGAATGTGCAAAGAAAGTCAAACGCCCTTTACAATAAAATGAAAAACAACGATGTTGGATGATTTTGAAGTTGGAGAAGAAAATAAGATGGAGTTTTTTGCCCTACCCTAACTTTTTGTACCGGAGTACACAGACAAAGAATTAACCACGTGTGACCTTTCCAATGTGTTAACGTCATACTTGAATTTGCGTGCATCGCATCGCTAGTGCAAAATGGGCATTTGTGGTTAAAAAGTATATTTTTTTTAGAAAATGACCTATGGTTTCATTAGATAAGACCCTTAATCCTCAGCTGGGATCATGTAGAGCTCTTTGAAGGTGCACTGAAAAAAATAAATTTGGACCTTCAGCCAATTGGTCCCCATTTAAGTCCATTATATGACTTGTTATACATTGGACTTATTATATGTCCAAAAACCTTAATTTCTTTCCAACTGAAGACAGAAAAACATGAACATCTTGGATGATTTATCAGAAAATGTTTATTCTGGAAGTGAACTAACCCTTTAAACACTTGATAATTATGAGAGGGTCTTTGGAAAATATTCTCCATTGTAAGGGTACCCTGGCTCCAAAAAGTTTGATTTATGATTTATAAGCATTTTTTAAATGATTAAGCATTTGTGAAATAATTAGATAAAACTATATTACCAGTACAGTATATATTTGCTTATTCCATGTATTTGTTTGTCAATTTAACTAATGCAAACAGAGCAGAAAAAGGATAAGTCATAAAAGATTTCATATACTATCATTACTATGACTATATCTAGTGGACAACCTTATTATCACAGCTTGAAATGTCTAATGCTTTTTTTCTCAGAAAGAATTGTTCTCCACATATAAAAAGTTTTGAAGTGTTTGGATAATGCACGTTAAAGATATAAGAAAATTACTTAAATTTTTTTTACTGTTACTTTAATAAATTGCCATGGCAACAACATTAAAGATATCCAAAAATCCATTCGCATATTAAAGGAGCATTGCGTAGGTTCTGAAATTTCTAACCGTTACTGACACCAGTGGCCGTTAGAGGAACTGCAGCCAGTCTCATGCTCGTTCTCAGTGCGCACACTCTTTTTTTTTTTTTTTTTACTTACGAGGAGTGTCCGTGGGTGTCTGAATTGTGCTGGAGGCTGGTCGCTTCTTTCCATCCGCAGAGTCCATTTGAAAACAATATTGCCGCTGCTTACTATAATGGCTGACGTGCCGTACGGTTGTAAGCCCAAGTAGACGAGAACGCGCATGACGTCACATTTTGTGAATTTTCGCGCCAATTCGGGCCCGACTCCTCCACACACAATTGAGCCTACAGGCTGAACCGTGGTGGACAGTTGAGGTGTCATTCTTTTTTTTACATCATGGTTGGCCCCTAGTGGTTTGTGCCCTAAAAATGCTACCATCATAACGTTGAACACACTTGACTGGATGTTGATATAAAAGCTAAAATGCTTAAAATTAGACATTACAAAAAGCTTAAGAAGTATATAAACAGTTTCAACGGCAAACAACATAAACAAACATTACTGCGTATGTGCGCTTTTGTGGCCCTAACTTAACTTCCGGTAGACTTCCAAATAGAATCAATAACAACAGCCAAGTCCCTCTAGAGTAGATATTTTTTTGATAACAACCAAAATATGTTTGCTGCGTAAATCAGGTGGACTTAATGAAAATGCAAATTCATTCTATGCCAGCAGGAGATGCTGGAGTCTTATTTGTTCTCGTATAACAAAAAAATCAGACTTTCAGTGACCTACAGTCCACAGCAAAACTATAAATTGCTCTGATAGAAGAAGAATTCCTGATTACAGGGTTTGCCATTAAGAAGTCAACAAAAAAAAACAAAAAACAACTGCATTAAAAATATATATATACTGTAGGCTCCTAGTTTTAGAGATCCAACTCACCAAGACGAGACAAGTATCGACAAGGGAGAATGTTCCCGATCGGCCGATTCCTGCACTGCAGTGGACAACTGCTGGACCGTGATCCATCCCGAGTGAGCCAGATTCCCGCACCTTTAACAGGAAATTCAGGAAGCTGGCTGGGGATTCTGGGACGCCAAAGTCAGGCCATGTGGTATAGTGAAAGTGATAGATCTCTCTCGTCTCCCCCGTCTAAGTGGATAAATGAACAATAATAATAATAAAAATCAGAACAGACAAGAATTGTACAGAATATTAGTATCGCTGAAGTCCAGAACTGCAATTTAAATCTGCATGTGAAGACATAAGATAGCACTGTGTGATCAAGATTGTGATTTTCAGTGGTCAATGAGTGAAACTTACATTTGCATTCTGGAGTTCCAGCACTCTGGTGGTATAATATGACTTTACGTCCTCTGACACTAGTGTTACCACAAATCGAGTGTCACGGAACGACATCTCTCGTTCTTCTTGTGTCGGCCAGTATTGTGCACACTTTTCCTGCATTAAGGAATGTGTAGAAATAATGAAAAGTAAAGCGAAATATATTTCCTTTGTTTAAAACTCAGCAGTAAAAGCCAACAACTTCCTGATATGAATATTTTGTTTTAAAACCAAAAGGCTGGTAAAGATGTTGTGAAAACAGCCTCATTTGACTGCTGAGGTCAGTGCACAATTTACACAATCTACAGTCCACAAACCTTTGATGATTATTTTAATTTAACTGTCCAAAATGTATTTTTACCGAAACAGTTTCAGTTACACCCACTAATGGCATTTATCACCCAACACGAAGTGATATTAAGTGGTCAATGACAAATAAAGATGATCTGAGATGTTGAAGATAGAGAAAGACTATCTTTGCATTCATTTCAAAAAGGTCTTCAAATTTATTTTAAAAAGGGAAAGAACCCTTGGCAAATATCATACATTTATGAATTTTAAATTTAGTCATTAAATCTTGTTCATCATAATATGTATAAACTGCATTGCATTTGGTTTTAATCATTTGAATAAGCTTTTATTTTTATTCAATTCACAAAGTGCTTTATTTTTGTTGTTGAATATTTCTGTTTAGCTTTATTTCAGCTTTATTTTTAGTCATTTAAGCACTTTAAATATGTATTTCCAAGTAGTTACTTTAGTAATTCTATGTTTATTACTATGCAATTTTTTTCATCTACTATTTAAATTTATTTTAAGTCTTATTTAAATTAATTTTTAATAGTTTTCAAGAACAAAATCGCACTTCTACACATACATAAATTCTTTAATGATATGCTACTTATGTACACTCCCTAAGGATTTGCTGAGCTCTGTAATATGAACTGAAAGACAAACATTACATTTCACTGTAGTATGAAAGAGTGAGGAGGCTGACGCTCTTAGAGTGGTGCTTTTAAAGAGAAAAGGTTTGGATCAATTACACTTACAGAGCCTTTCTCTATTACTCTGTTGAGCATGATAACAGCTTTGGTCTCCTGCTCCCAGATCATCAGCCAAAAGTGACCACAGGTGTTTCTCAGAGGACCCTGACAATAAAGAAACACACAAAAAAGTGAACAAATAGTAGGGATGGGCCACAATGGTCACAAGAATGTGTTACATGTCTTATGTAATATAGGTCCCTTAAGAAATTTGAACCCAACTCCAAACTTTGTCGAGTTGACCACTCATTGATGAGTAAACACTAGCTGATTTTCAAAACATGTCATGCACATCTTCAGTAGTTACCTACGCAAAAATAATGTAATGCCAAACAGTCTGGCACACCTACACATTTGTTAAAAAATATCAAACCAAACATGCATCTCAAATGCCTGACTAATGTATTTGAGAGCGTGTGACCTTCGAAATGCAACCCACACAGCTTGGCTGTAACAGACATTTGTAAAAACCTACCACCTGCCTACATCATCCAGTAGTAACCTCTCTGTAAACTAACTGCCAGAGATGGAGTAAAAGTAACTTAATAGTGTTGATAAAAGTTTAACTAAAAGCTGACCAGTTATTTACGATCCTGTTCTGTGTGCCTGATCAAGGCCACTTCACCACAGGTTTCTATAAGGGGACAGTCCCTGGCTTTAGCCCACTGAAAATAACTTAAGACAAAAAAAATGCCTGCTTAAGGCATATTAGTCACACATCAAAAGAAAACCTTTCTAGCATTGAAAAGAATTGAAAATATTTATGGAAGTCCTATGACTGATTCTTTCCCTGATTCCTCATATTCATATGAGAGCTAGTGTCATATTGTTGGTCACACATTCTCAATTATCATAAACAGCATGAAATACACTGCTCCTTTTTTAAGACCTGCACAAATAAAGTGAATACCGTAGAGAACAAACCCATATAATTATATAGTGGTCATCACTAGTGGGTAAAGGACACTATCATAATTTTATGTAAGTGAAGATAGTAAAATAAAGTAAACTGTGTCATATTATACCCAAAAAATATTCATATCAGTAAAACTTACACATATTTGGGATCAAAAATTATTCAGACACTTTGACCTGACCACGTTTGCTTAAGTGTTATCTGACTTTATAAAGATGCATTTGTTCTGACACAGTTTAACTAGTTCTTGTCATATTTTATTACCATTTTCTAAACTATAGTGGATAAACTGTGATAATGTGTGAAATGTTGAAGGTGTCTGAATAAAATTTGGTTTGACTGTACAAACTGAAGTCGGTTTAAGTACAAATATATCATTTCATTTTGCTGATGCAATGATAATGTGTTTAAAAAAAGGCTATAAACAGATTATTGTGCTGGTAAAATCTATATGTTGAATGTGTTAAAAATGTTCTTAGTCTTTTATGCAACGGGAACAGAAAAGCTACAAGAGTTGACTTTTACTGAAATGTCAGATACAGTTTATTGTGTATCAAAACACTAATAATATCAGGTAAAAATATATTTTATGCATATCGCAGAACTTTAAAACAAAAACACGCCTGAATCCTTAAAGGTAAAATATGGGATTAATCAAAAAGATTTTTTTTAAGATTATTTATAAATTATATTAAGGATTTCTCCAAGCACTGCCTGATAATACACTATATGTTCAAGACGAATGAAGCAGGGAGAGAAATATGAATATTACTGATGATGATTGTGGAAAAATCTCGTAAGATACAAAGAAAATCTACAAGCTCAGCAATATGGAGAGACTTCTGTTGGAAGAATGTCATTAAGTTTATTATAACGCCAAAACAGAAATCTGCTGGAGATTATGTGGGGATAGGGAAGCTAACCATTATCATATTTTTGGCAGTCAGAAATTAACCGAGTTTTGGCAAGGGATTAAAAGAAATTTGCAAGCTGTTTTTGAGGTGACCATTCCTTTTAATTGTGAATCTTAATATTTGTCTAATAAATATATTACATACATTTAAATACATAAATATATTATAAATATATAATAATTTATATTTGGCTATTTTCTTTTGATGGGTGAAATAAGATAAAGATAAGAAACTGATGTTATCTCTTCTGGCAGCCAGTAAAAAAGTAATTACAAAGAAATGTCTAAAAACCAGAGCCACCTTCATTTGATTAATGGATTGGCATAACACACACACACACACACACACACACACACACACACACACACACACACACACACACACACACATATATGACCTACAACTTCTCTTGAAACAGAAACGATCTGTAAGGTAAGATTTTTAAGAATTACAAGTAGCTCCTGTTGTTCTTGTACATAGTACAATGAGGAAAATACAAATCATGTGTATATAAACCTGAGTATTTCATTTCCATGATCATTGGCAGACATGAAATGCTGTCTTTGCATTGACATGTATGTATTTGTTTTATTGTAAAGAGGCATGTCTGCCTCGATAAATGCATGTATTTTTTCTCAGATTTTTTTTTTGAAATACACAAGACTCTTATTTTGAACGGTATATGCTGTACTATATCCTGCTGCTCATTTAAAAAGATAAAGGAGATTAAATCTGCTCTATTATAAACATCTACAACACATTACAATATAAACACCATAAAGTAAACACCATCATGATTCACCAACAGTAGATAATTAGCAATCACTTGGCAGAAATGTGCATTATTTATTGATTGTGATCTACAACAGCATCACATTTTGACTTTAAACATGCAATGCTCACATTTATTTAATTCAATCACATTCTTATGAATTTTAATAATCACATTAGGCCATGTTGTGATTAATATTTTTACATTCCTAAATTTAAGACCGCTTCAAATGACTATTTGAATGAAATTGTTAACCATTACTTTTTTTATTGCATTTAAGACTATTTAAGGACCTGGGCGCTCCAGGGGTAAGTTTAGTGGTCTGGGTGGTGTTCACTCACCTGGGTAAGTATGTATCTTCTCTGGGCTTCTTCCATTACCACCAGGCTGGCATTGATGTAGTCATTTTCTGTGCTTTCTAATTTCACCCGACTGTGGTCAACTGATATGTTTGGGAAAAAGTTAAACAATGTCAAACGCAACATCACAGACCAGTTGCATTACAATGCCAAGAGAGGAATCCTTATCCCACGTTACTTACAAGGGCTCACGTCTCTGTATCTGTTCCGATTGCGATTCTCCGGATACTTGGCCACTTTGAAAGCACATTCGTGTGATTGGTTGCGTATTTCCTGGGAAAGGAAAACATTCAAACACTTGAGTATTTCCTGGAAAAGGGCTTCAAAACAACAGATAGATCGGGTCATTACTGATTCATTAGGTTCATCGAGTTTCATTTCAGTTAAACGCCCGAGTCTGCAAACGCAGGACAGGAAAAGCACATTTAAAAGAAATTAGCTGATCATGTCAATTGTGACAGAACTAATCCCAGAAGTAGTAACATTGTATTACTGGAAACAAATCAAGGAAGCTACATGTTGTTTGTTTAGCTACACACAAACTCACCCAGCACTCAATAAAACAATTAAATGAGGCCTATAAACATGATATCCTTTTAATAGACGTTTATACTTTAATGTTTCAGTGTGTGTAGGATAGTAAATGTAAAGAAGACTACAAAGAAGTTATATTCAACAGGCTGTCCTGTAGTTTTCAGTTTTTAGGACATTCAATTAGTGATAACAGGAAAACGTAACAGTTGCTGTTTACAGTAAATAAATGTGTATAAATCAGAAATAGCGAACAGCTGTTATTCGTATAAATGGAGGAATGGGTTTCACTGTTGTCTTAAGATGTCTGTGTCTAAAAACCTAGTCTGTGTTGCCTACAAAGACAGCATTTCGGTCATTAATGTCACGTTAAAATGTTGTATACTGTGGTCAGTTAAGATACATTACGATTTCAATCAGGTTGTCCAATTTATGACCACTGTGCTTTCTGTTGTTCTGACAAAACAATTAATATAATAATTAAACAGGAAGTAACGTTAATTAAACAGTCTACAATGCTCAAACGTGTTGTGTATGTAGTCGGTTCACTTGATTCTGAGCCGCAGTTAACTTAACTTACAGTTTCACTCACAAGTTTACAACAGAACAACAACCATAACATCCCGGCTTCACAGCTTCACTTTCACTTTATCCAGTTTCATCAACAGTCAAAAGGAGAAGAGTGACAGCACAGGGAATTAAAGTTTGAAAAGCGACAAGGAGATAAAAGACATTACTCTCACAGCTAAATGTAGATTGCGTGGCTCATTAGCATGCTAGCTGTCTTAGCCTCACTTACTAAATAAAGGTTCTGCCAGCGGCCCTCTGAGTCTATGTCCTCAAACTCCTGCTCCATGTCTCCGTCAGTTCCTTTCGCTTTAAGCTTGTATGTTTTATTGAGAATGAACGTCACGGCTGTAGAAATCACTCATTTCTCGTCCTCGCACTGAACTGCTGAGAGAGTCTGTCGGTGTTTGTTCGTACCGCTGACATTTGCGACGAGAATCTCAGTCTCAGCGCATGCGCAGTGAGGAGAGCGGTGGTCGTCTGCGCATGCGCAGTGATTCTTCAAGATGTCACGTCAGAGCAGTACGAACATATCAAACATCTGTCAATGATTTGGTTTTGTTGAACATGGTACTCATATACATTTTCTACATGCTGAGCCTGGTTCCTCCCAAAGTTTTTTCTCCATTCTGTCACCGATGTTTTGGTCTAGTTGGGGACACTTCATTTCCAGCGATATCGTCAACTTGATTGCACAGATACTATTTAAACTGAACTGAGCTGGATGATGACATAACTGAATTCAATGATGAACTGCCTTTTTGCATTACTGACACTATTTTCCGACTTAATGCTGTTCAGTTGCTTTGACACAATCTGTATTGTTAAAAGCGCTATATAAATAAAGGTGACTTTACTACATACATGTACATTAAATGTATTGCTTATGCAAAAATGTGCAATATCCTTATATTTATTTGTTACCCCTCCATCCTAGAACATTCCTGCATCTCACTCAATCCTATTCCATTATCATTTATAGCACAATTGTTTATACACTTATTTATTTGCCAATTTGTAATTCTCCCGTAAATTTTTTTTTTTTTTTTTTTTTTTTCTGTATGTTGTTGTGTGTCTGTTTACTGGAAGCTTATGTCACTAAAACAAATTCCTTGTATGCGCAAGCATACTTGGCAATAAAGCTCTTTCTGATTCTGATTCTGATTCTGATTATGTACACACACACACACACACACACACATACATACATGCATGCATACATACACTCCCTGCCCGCTTTATTAGGTGCACCTTGCTAGTACCAGGTTGGACCCCCTTTTGCCTTCAGAGCTGCCTTAATTCTGTTGAAAACATTTCTCAGAGATTTTGGCCCATATTGACATGATAACTTCATGCAGTTGCTGCAGATTTATCAGCTGCACAGCTATGATGTGAATCTCCCATTCCTCCACATCCCAAAGCAATTCTACTGGATTGAGATCTGGTGACTGTGGAGGTCATCTGAGTAAAGTGAACTCATCGTCATGTAAAACAAACCAGTCTGAGATGATTTGAGCTTTGTGTCATGGTGTCATGGACATGGTCAGCAACAATACTCAGGAAGACGTTGGCGTGTAAACGATGCTCATTTGGTGCTAAGGGACCCAAAGTGTGGCAAGAAAATATCCTCCACACCATTACACCACCACCACCAGCCTGAACCACAGAGCAAGGCAGGATGGATCCATACTTTCAGGTTCTTTTATCTGAATGCAGGGCCGTAGCTGGGGTTAGCAGCCTGTTTGAAAGTGTTTATTTTGTGTGTTCATTCTGTTTATTTGTTTGTGCTATTTACACAGTTTCACTAATTTCACTAGTTGTAAACTGTATGAAAATTATTTGGGTATAATATGTCACAGTTCACCTTATGTCGTGACATTTGCCAAGTATGGTGACCCATACTCAGAATTGGTGCTCTGCATTTAATCCATCCAAGTGCACCCACACACACACAGCAGTGAGAAGTGAATACACCATATCAGGGCCGTAGCTGGGGTTTGCAGGGCCCCGGTGCAGGTTGTACCGGTGGGCCCTGTTTGAAATTGTTTCATTTAAATGTTCATTCTATTTATTTATTTGTGCTAATTGCACAATGTTTAAGTTGTTTCATGTTTGTAGGTGTACAGGTACAGAAAACAAATAATTAAATATAAAATAGCACTGCATAGTCTTCACTGTAAAAATTAAATTAACTGTCAAACCAAAATTTATTCAGACAACATTTCTTACATCATCACAGTTTATTTGCTCTAGTTTATAAAATGGTAATAAAATATGATAAGAAATCAGAGTTGAACTGTCAGAACAAATTCAGATTGATAATATATCAGATAACTTTGATAGAAAGAAATGTAATGGATAACAATCAAACCAAACTTCAGACAACTGTTAGTATGGCAATATTTACACAACTATCAATACTTTGTTGAACAATTACCAAGCAATGCATAATTCTGTTCAGTCTGTGGTGTGAAAAGGTTGCATTAGCAATTAAAGAAAAAAACTAACATATAAGCAAAACATGAGGTCAAAGTGTCTGAATAATTTTTGGTCCCATTTTTTTTCTATCAATTTCACTAGTTGTCCACTGTATGAAGTTTTTTTGGGGTATAATATGTCACAGTTCGCTTTATTTAGCTATACTTACTTACCTAAATTAACTATAGTGTCCTGCACCTAATATTAAAACTTTTTTTTTTTAATAATATATGGTGTCTGAATAATTTTTGGTTTGACTGTGCACTCATTCTTGTTAAAACTAAGGAGTAATTCAGTCAAGAGCAGTGAGTGATTTTCTCTCTTTCATTTTCTTGGATTAATATTACAGCAGCAGTAGCTTAATTAGGTGCGGTCACTTTAAAAGACAATGAATGCATCCAATATAAAACACATACAATTTATTTTTCTCAACTGTTTACTTTCACTTAAGACATAATCGACATTTTTCGAACATACTATCCAAGACGAGTATTTTCACATTTTTTATGAATTTGTCGGTACAAGAGCATATGAACTATGGTGGCTGAGAGAGCTCAACACGCTGCAACTTAAGAAAACACATGCAAATTGAAAAAAACACCAGCAAATGAAGAAAAAAAATCTTCATCAGTTTGTCAACACAAGTGTTACAAATCATCACAACACATGCATATAACGAAAAGCACTGCAAAATCTCACAACATATACATATAATGAAACGCGCTGCAAATCCTCACAGCACATGCATATAACGAAAAGCACTGCAAAATCTCACAACATATACATATAATGAAACACGCTGCAAATCCTCACAGCACATGCAAATTAAGAAACGCTGCAAATCCTCACAAGTCAAGTCAAGTCAAGTCACCTTTATTTATATAGCGCTTTAAACAAAATACATTGCGTCAAAGCAACTGAACAACATTCATTAGGAAAACAGTGTGTCAATAATGCAAAATGATAGTTAAAGGCAGTTCATCATTGAATTCAGTGATGTCATCTCTGTTCGGTTAAATAGTGTCTGTGCATTTATTTGCAATCAAGTCAACGATATCGCTGTAGATGAAGTGACCCCAACCAAGCAAGCCAGAGGTGACAGCGGCAAGGAACCGAAACTCCATCAGTGACAGAATGGAGAAAAAAACTTTGGGAGAAACCAGGCTCAGTTGGGGGGCCAGTTCTCCTCTGACCAGACGAAACCAGTAGTTCAATTCCAGGCTACAGCAAAGTCAGATTGTGCAGAAGAATCATCTGTTTCCTGTGGTCTTGTCCTGGTGCTCCTCTGAGAGTGCAGTGCGTTTAGTTATATGCATGTGTTGTGATGATTTGATTCGCAGCACTTGGGTTGTCAGTCAAACTGATGTGTTTTCTTAAATTGCAGCGCGTTGAGCTCTCTCGGCCACCGTAAAAAACAGACAAATTCAGTTTTTTGAGACGCCTTTCTCTGCGTGAGCCTGAACACCGCGGTGCTGAAGTGGGCTGTTTTGTTTAAACTGCGATTTGTTTTTGTTCGTTCAGGTCCAGGAGGAACTTAAAGGAGAACTTTGCAAACGAGAGGTCGGTTCAGTGTTGCTGTCTGTGAGACGCGGCTCTCTCCGCGTGCACACCGAGCACAACACGCGAGTAACCAGCTACTCAGTTCAGCCTTTCCATGTCTTGTGTTTGAATGCTTTAAAGTCTTTTGAATGGTTAAATTGGCAAGTGGCAAGGCTTAATAACATGTTAAAATGATAGGCTTTCGTAACGACACGCAGCAGCATTCTGTCAACTGTCCTGAGCGTCGTTTTAGACTGGCCACAGCCAGACGGTCGAGACCGCCGGGGGTGCCCCCTCGGCCGTGGGCCCCTATAATCGTCACCACCTTTCACCCCACTAGCGACGGCCCTGTCTGAATGCCACAGCAGAAATCGAGACTTATCAGACCAGGCATCATTTTTCAATCTTCTAATGTCCATTTTAATGAGCCTGTGTGATTTTTAGCCTCTGTTTCCTGTTCTTATCTGACAGGTGCGGCACCTGATGTGGTCTTCTGCTGCTGTAGCCCATATGATTCAGTGTTTGATGCGTTGTGCATTCAGAGATGGTATTCTGCACACCTTGGCTGTAACGAGTTTTGAAAATCCCAGTAGATCAGCAGTTTTTGAAATATTCAGACCAGCCTGTCTGACACCAACAGCCATTCCATGTTCAAAGTCACTTAAAGCTAATTTCCTCCTCATTCTGATGCTCAGTTTTACTTCAGCAAGTTGTCTTCACCACATCTAGATGGCTAGCTATTTGTGTTATACCAAGCAATTAAACAAGTGTACCTACTAAAATTGCTGTTGAGTGTGTGTATATATATACAATTATTATTTTATATAAGGTATAAATTATGGAATTGCAAACCAGACAAAATTAGAAATAAATACATAAATAAATAAATGTAAAGAAGCAAAAATAAATAAATAAATAAATAAATTAAAAATATACAAAGACAAATAAATAAATACTTTTACTGTTATGTCCTCATTTATGTATATTTTATTTTTTCCACATTTATGTATTTTTTCTTAAATTTATTTGCACATGTCTTTATTTATCTAATTATTCTAAAATGTATTTATTTATACATTTATTTATTATAGGGCGCCGTTTGTAAAGCGGCTCACGCTGAAAATAACAGAAACATTTGGTCACATTTAGCTGCAAACAATGTTTAAAAAACTGGTATGAATTTTGGACAGTCACTTTTTAGCACATTTACAACAATATTTGTCAACTTAGAGATATTTTAAATAGTTAAATATAAATATTAAATGTTACACCTAAATGTTAAATCTAAATGTTAAATCTAAATGTTAAATCTAAATCTAAATGTTAAATCTAAATGTTAAATCTAAATGTTAAATCTAAATCTAAATGTTAAATCTAAATGTTAAATCTAAATCTAAATGTTAAATCTAAATCTAAATGTAAAATCTAAATGTTAAATCTAAATCTAAATGTTAAATCTAAATGTTAAATCTAAATCTAAATGTTAAATCTAAATGTTAAATCTAAATGTTAAATCTAAATCTAAATGTTAAATCTAAATGTTAAATCTAAATCTAAATGTTAAATCTAAATCTAAATGTAAAATCTAAATGTTAAATCTAAATCTAAATGTTAAATCTAAATGTTAAATCTAAATCTAAATGTTAAATCTAAATGTTAAATCTAAATTTAATGTTAAATTTAAATCTAAATGTTAAATCTAAATCTAAATATAAAATCTAAATCTAAATGTAAAATCTATATGTTAAATCTAAATCTAAATGTTAAATCTAAATGTTAAATCTAAATCTAAATGTAAAATCTAAATGTTAAATCTAAATGTTAAATCTAAATCTAAATGTTAAATCTAAATGTTAAATATAAATGTTAAATCTAAATCTAAATGTTAAATCTAAATGTTAAATCTAAATGTTAAATCTAAATGTTAAATCTAAATCTAAATGTTAAATCTAAATCTAAATGTTAAATCTAAATCTAAATCTAAATGTTAAATCTAAATCTAAAGTGAAATGTAAATGTTAAATGTAAATGTTAAATGTAAATGTTAAATGTAAATGTTAAATCAAAATGTTAAATCTAAACGTTAAATCTAAATCTAAATGTTAAATCTAAATGTTATCTAAATGTTAAATCTAAATCTAAATGTTAAATCTAAATCTAAATGTAAAATTTAAATGTTAAATCTAAATCTAAATGTTAAATCTAAATGTTAAATCTAAATCTAAATGTTAAATCTAAATCAAAATGTTAAATCTAAATGTTAAATCTAAATCTAAATGTTAAATCTAAATGTTAAATCTAAATGTTAAATCTAAATCTAAATGTTAAATCTAAATGTTAAATCTAAATCTAAATGTTAAATATAAATCTAAATGTTGAATCTAAATGTTAAATCTAAATGTTAAATCTAAATGTTAAATCTAAATCTAAATGTTAAATCTAAATCTAAATGTAAAATCTAAATGTTAAATCTAAATCTTAATGTTAAATCTAAACGTTAAATCTAAATCTAAATGTTAAATCTAAATCTAAATCTAAATCTAAATGTTGAATCTAAATGTTTCGGTTGAAACTAAATATTTAGCTAATATGCAAATTCAAAATGCCAATAACCGGAAGTGCCAAAATAAAAGCTTGATGATGTCAGTGTGTGTTTATAGCATCGTGTCAAATAAGTAACAAATAAAAACCATCTCATCCGAGGAAATTGTCTCTTGGACATTGATTATCGTGATAATGACTACCTAAAATAATAAACACGTTTGGAGAAACTGTCACGGTTGGTAAACCGTGATCTCTGGGTTTTGCACTTTGTGGTGAAGTCTGTGTGTTTCGCGTCTGCACCGATTAGTTTGTGGGCGTCTCCGTTAATTGTCATCAGCAGCAGCTGTCACTCATTACACACTCCCTATATATTGGCTTGTCTCACGTCTTGTGTTTGTGAGAACGTTGTTTCATGTCTGATCTCTGTCTCTTGCTTCTGTGTTGTTTGCGTTGGATGTCCGTGTCTTCCCCCGGAACCTCATCCACTCTCCGCACTTCCACAAAGCATCACGACCTTCGGCTCGATTACCCGCAGTTCCTGTGCCATCCTCTCCTCCTGCCTTCTCACCGTCACCATCCAGATTCCTCACCACTGTCTTGGATTGTCGTCTTCCCAGCATCGGGTTGTACCCTTGTTTGTCTGTTTCATATTCATTAAACTTTTTAACTCGCACTTGTTTCCAGCACCTCCTTCACCCAGTCGTCACAGAACGTTCTGACCCCATCATGGAAGCAGCGAGCACCAACACTCTAACAGACTTTATGCGCCACAGTGTCAAACACATGGATCAGCAGCAGGAGAGTATCTCTAACACTGGACGCGCTATCCAAGCGCTGGTGGCACAGGTGTCCGAGCTCACCCAGCAGATCCATCAGCTCACTTCTTCCACTGCGCCCATCGCACCGCCTGCGCCGCCCGTCCCCCGGGAGACCCCCCAGGACCACTTCCGGCCAGAGCCGTGACTTCCGGCGCCAGAAAACTACTCCGGTGAGCCAGATTTCTGCAGAACTTTTCTAAATAAATGTTCCATGCACTTTGCCTTGCAGCCCCGCACCTTCGCCACCGAGGAATCTAAAGTGGCATTCACGCTCACTCTACTGTCGGGCAAGGCCGCCCTATGGGGGACGGCGGTGTGGGAAAATCAACATCCGTGTTGCGCCTCGTTCCACTCCCTCTCGGAGGAAATGAGGAGGGTATTTGATCGAGCCGCGGCTGGCAGGGAAGCCGCTCACCAGCTCTCAGACTTACATCAGGGAACCTCTTCGGTCACGGATTACTCCATTCAGTTCCGCACCCTGGCAGCCGCGTGCCAGGGGAACGAGGCGGCGCAGTGGGATCGATTCCTGCATGGGCTGACCGACCGTGTTCAAAAGAAGATCTACCTCCTCGAGCTGCCCCCCACACTCAACGGTCTTATTGACTTAGCCTTACGAGTTGATGCCCGGATTAATCGCCTGGGTCGTCAGACCAGTCCTAAGCGCCATACCATCTCTCCGGACAGGGGGCGCTCGAGTTGAGAGAATGCACTCGGTCCCGTCGACAACCACGAACCCATGCAGGTGGGTAGAGCTCGGCTGTCCCGGAGGGAGAGAGAACGGCGGAGGTCCCAAGGACTATGCCTGTACTCTGGAGGCTCAGGACATACCATCTTCACCTGCCCGGTAAAAGAGCCAGCCCGGTAGTAAACTTGAGGCTACTATCGGGTGGGATCTCCGCTGGTAAGTCCTCAACAACATCATCGACTCCCCTTCCGGGAAAACTGCGGTGGGAGAATCACACTCATGACTGTCACGCCCTTCTGGACTCCGGAGCCGAAGGTAATTTCATCGACTCACTTCTTGCATGTCACCTGAACATTGCTGACCTGTGTCTCTTCCCATCCATGTCACCGCACTCAACGGCCAGGAACTGCCTCACGTCACACACTACACAGAACCCATCACTCTGCTCACCTCTGGCAATCATTGTTAAACCATATCCTTTTTCCTCATGGACTCCCCTGTAGCTCCCATTGTGTTAGGTCACCCCTGGTTAATAAAACATAATCCACGAGTGGAGTGGGGTTCCAACACAGTCACATTGTGGAGTGAAAGTTGTCATGAGTCTGGTCTGGTTTCTGCTTGTCCTGTTGTCCCTGTTTCTGTCTTTCAGAAGGAGAACATGGTTTTGCCAAATGTGCCCGCAGAGTATCTGGACCTGAAGGAGGTGTTCAGTAAGTCCCGTGCTGCTTTTCTTCCTCCGCATCATCCCTACGATTGTGCCATAGATTTAGTGCCAGGTAAGTCTCCGCCTAAAGGCAAGTTATACTCTCTTTCTATTCCTGAGAGGGAGGCCATGGAAAAATACATTTCTGATTCCTTAGCATCTGGGTTCATCCATCCTTCCTCTTCTCCAGCAGGGACGGGATTCTTTTTTGTGGGTAAGAAGGATGGTTCTCTGCGACCTTGTATTGATTACCGAGAGCTGAACAACATTACGATAAAGAACACTTGTCCATTACCAGTCATGTCTTCAGCTTTCGAGAGGTTACAGGGAGCATCCGTATTCACAAAATTGGATTTACGTAATGCTTATCATTTGGTCCGCATCAGGAAGGGGGATGAATGGAAAACCGCCTTTAATACCCCCAGAGGGCACTTTGAATACTTGGTGATGCAGTTCGGGCTCTCCAACTCGCTAGGGGTTTTCCAAGCCCTCATTAATGACGTGTTGAGAGATATGGTAGATCAGTTTATATATGTTTACCTGGATGACATACTGATTTTTTCTTCATCTCTCCAGGAACACGTTCAACACGTCAGACGAGTGCTCCAGAGGTTACTTAAGAATGGGCTTTTTGTCAAGGCAGAGAAATGCGTATTCCATGCACAGTCTGTTCCTTTCCTAGGGTATATCATCTCGTCCGAGGGAATACGTATGGACCCTGACAAAGTTAAGGCTGTGATAGATTGGCCATCTCCAGATTCCCGTAAGGCCCTACAGCGGTTTCTGGGGTTCGCCAATTTCTATCTGTGTTTCATTCGCAATTTCAGCCAACTAGCCTCACCTCTGACAGCCTTGACCTCTCCCAGTACTCCGTTCAGGTGGTCGGACGCAGCTGAGACTGCGTTCAATAACCTCACTTTAATATTAGCAGAGCTTACAGTAACCCTTTTTTAAAATGTGAGTTCCTCCAGGAACCTCCAGGAACCTCCAGAGCACTTTGAGGTCTCCGTGTAATGAAAGGGTGATTCCAGAACCTCAGAACTGGAAACAAAGTGCTTCAAGGATTCCATGAGTTCCTGCATGAACTGCAAAGAATATAATGGTTCCTCTATGAACCCTATTATGAGAAAAAGCTTTGAGGCACTTAAATACATTTTAAGGTTCCTGGAGTACTCAAAAGGATACCTGAGGCACCTTTAGTTTTTTACATTGTAGAGCACCCTCTCGTGGCTGTAGACGGTCATGTTTTCTCTTGGTCCATTTCTCTTGGTTCATGTCAAATTAATTTAGATAAATAAGTCGCACCTGACTTATAAGTCGCAGGACCAGCCAAACTATGAAAAAAAGTGTGACTTATAGTCTGGAAAATACGGTAGTCATTTTGGCACTTCCGGCATTTTGAATTGGCATATTATCCAAATATTTAGTTTCACCCGAAACATTTAGATTCAACGTTTAGATTTAGATTTAATATTTAGATTTAACATTTATATTTAGATTTAACATTTAGATTTAACATTCATATTTAGATTTAATATTTAGATTTAACATTTATATTTAGATTTAACATTTAGATTTCATCTCTGTGGAACTTCCAGAGCCTCAACGGTCTCAGCCGAACTTCCTGAGCGCTCGTCCTATTCTGTCATGGCCATGGAGGCCATCCAGGAACTCACTGCCTGCCCTGTCATGGCCATGGAGACCATCTAGGGCCACGGAGGCCACCCTTAACCTGTTCATGATCTCTATTTCAGGCTTACCTAACCAGAGTTGCTCTCCTGTGCCATCGATCTCTCTGTGGTGGTCCTCTGCCCTCTGCCCTTATGAGAAAAAGCTTTGAGGCACTTAAATACATTTTAAGGTTCCTGGAGTACTCAAAAGGATACCTGAGGCACCTTTAGTGTTTTACATTGTAGAGCGCCCTCTCGCGGCTGTAGACGGTCATGTTTTCTCTTGGTTCATGTCAAATTAATTTAGATAAATAAGTCGCACCTGACCTATAAGTCGCAGGACCAGCCAAACTATGAAAAAAAGTGTGACTTATAGTCTGGAAAATACGGTAGTCATTATCACAATAATCCATGTCCAAGAGTCAATTTCCTCGGATGAGATGGTTTTTATTCGTTACTTATTTGACACGATGCACACACATTGACCTCATCGAGCTTTTATTTTGGCACTTCCGGCATTTTGAATTTGCATATTATCCAAATATTTAGTTTCACCCGAAACATTTAGATTCAACATTTAGATTTAGATTTAATATTTAGATTTAACATTTATATTTAGATTTAACATTTAGATTTAACATTTATATTTATATTTAATATTTAGATTTAATATTTATATTTAGATTTAACATTTAAATTTAACATTTAGATTTATATTTAACATTTAGATTTGACATTTATATTTAGATTTATATTTAACATTTAGATTAAAATTTATATCTAACATTTAGATTTAGATTTAACATTTAGATTTTATATTTAGATTTAGATTTAACATTTAGATTTATATTTATATTTAACATTTAGATTTAACATTTAATATTTACATTTAACTATTTAAAATATCTCTAAGTTGACAAATATTGTTGTAAATGTGCTAAAAAGTGACCGTCAAAAATTCATACCGGTTTTTTTAACATTGTTTGAAGCTAAATGTGACAAAATGTTGCAGTTATTTTCAACATGAGCCGCTTTACAAACAGCGCCCTATATTTTATACATTTCCTTGTCTGTAATTGAGCCAGGGTAGAGTTGTAAGCTTTGAAGCCACAGTGACACCTTGTGTTGCCCAAACCAAATACATGACGTGCATGCTGACAGTGGGATGAATGACTTAAAAGCTTATATCACAGTTGTTTAAAATCACCCTTACGCAAAGTATCTAGGCGGGGGAATGCAAAATATTTGAAAAATATTTTTTCCTTCCACCCCGTATTTTTTCCACCAACATGTCTCTTAAGGAGTTCCATAGTATACATACAGTAGCCTATAAATACATTAATTGATTTAGTCAATTTTTGAATTCCATAATAAATATTTACTTCTCAAATGTAATTCTTTTTGCAATAACTGACATTCATGACATTCATTCTGTGTTCAATCGTAACAGAAGGACTCCATCCATGCCCAGATCCAGCGGTGTGGGATTTCGTGTCCATTCCCCAGCCAGCATGGAGGAGCGGAGGGGGAGATTCCTAAAATTAACCACCCTCCGTCAAAAGGGGAATGAGGTGGGTGGTTTGGCACAAGTATTCTGGACCCTGGCGGTAGGATTGGGATACAATGATGAGGCACTTAAAGACTTTTTATTGTTTGGATAACCCTGTGCCGGAGTGGGAGATGAATGAGCTGGAGATCTTGGATTTTTGGGGATTCACAGAGTCGAGTCGGGTCCCCGTGGACCCTCCAGAGTCGAGTCAGGTCCCCGTGGACCCTCCAGAGCCGAGTCCGGTCCCCGTTGACCCTCCAGAGCCGAGTCCGGTCCCCTTTGACCCTCCAGAGCGAGTCAGGTCCCCGTTGACCCTCCAGAGTCAGGTCAAGTCACCTTTAACACTCCAGAGTCAGGTCAAGTCACCATTAACACTCATGAGTTAAGCACTACCACAGTTAGACCTCAGGAGTCAAGTCAAGTCACCATTGATCTTCATGGGCAAAGTCAAGTCACCAGTGTTCTTCAAGGGCAAAGTCAAGTCACTGGTGATCTTCATGAGCAAAGGCAAGTCACCGATGATCTTCCTGAGTCAAGTCAAGTCACCGTTGATTTTCCTGAACGAAGTCAAGCCACAGTTGATCTTCCTGAACCCAGTCAAATCACCACGGTTCTACCAGAGCCTCTTCACGTCTCTGCGGAACTACCAGAGCCTCTTCACGTCTCTGCGGAACTTCCAGAGCCTCTTCACGTCTCTGCGGAACTACCAGAGCCTCTTCACGTATCTGCGGAACTTCCAGCGCCTCTTCACATCTCTGTGGAACTTCCAGAGCCTCAACGGTCTCAGCCGAACTTTCTGAGCGCTCGTCCTATTCTGTCATGGCCATGGAGGCCATCCAGGAACTCACCGCCTGCCCTGTCATGGACATGGAGACCATCTAGGGCCACGGAGGCCACCCTTAACCTGTTCATGATCTCTATTTCAGGCTTACCTAACCAGACTTGCTTTCCTGTGCCATCGATCTCTCTGTGGTGGTCCTCTGCCCTCGACCACACGGCTGGGGTGGTCTTCAGCACCGCCCTGGTGGGCTAATGTCTCGTCTGCTCGGCTGTGGTGGTACTCTGCACTGCCCTGGTGGGCGTCAGTCCCGTCTGTTCGGTTGTGGTGGGCTCCATTTCCATCTGCACCATCCTGGTGGGCTCCAGTTCCACCTGCTCCACCCTGGATTCCTGCTCTGTCGGCTCTGCCCTGGGACCCTGAACTTTCCGTTCCCTCCTGGCCTTTGTGTTTTGTTGTTGTTGTGGGGTTATTTTTCTCGCTCTCTGTTTACCTCTATGGATCTGGCCCTCCGTCCCTCCCTGGTCCTCCGCCAGTCCACCTCCCTCCTGGTTTCCTTGTGGTTGTTGTTTGGTTTTTTCACGTCCTGTCTCTGTTTCCCGCTATGGACCTTGCCCTCCGTTAGGGCTGTGCAAAAAATCGAATACGATTTTCATGCGCATCTCATCAGTAAATGCGCTCCTGTGATTAGAAGTACATCTCCAGCATGTGCGTTCAGATCAGGGTTGCCATTTGTTTTTCAAAACAAATCCTGCCCACTTGCTTCTCAAAACTGGTCCACAACTAGCCCAATCGCGTCTCCAGGAGGTTCCCCGATAAAAATTGCTTCCCGGGGTTAAAATACACGTTTTTTGGCAGGGTTGTCTTGGTAAAATTTGCATTTTATGGGCTAAACATTACGTTATTGGTATTGGGGTCGCTTCAACCCGCGGACATGAAAAACAACCGCAGACTTGGCAACACTGGTTCAGGTGGAGCGGCATTTACTACACAGAGCTGTAATCCACCGACAAGCTACACAAAATCACTTTCAAAATCGACAAAGAATCGCCTGCGATTTTGAAATCAATTTTGTGTGGATTTTCTGTGAACTACGGCTCTGTGTAGCAAAGGCTCTCAGTCCCTCCATTGAAGCTGTGAAGTCAAGTTAGATAAGTGTGATGATTGGCTGAACTGGGTTAAGTTTGGTTGACTGGGTTAAGTTTGGATTGTCTGGACCCGTTTCCTGTCAAGGAGAACTGCTAAAAAAACCTATGTCAACATTAAGTCAAGTGCTAATGTGATCATACAACAGAGGACAAGTCTGTTGCAAAATCGAGAAAACTATTCTTGAGCTAAACATGTGACATCAACATCTGGGTTGGTTTCCTGTCAGCCGTGTTGTTTTCCAATTAAACGAGTTGATGACATTAACTCTTTTCTCAAGATACAAGGACCCTGTGTATCCAGAAGCATCACATGATCACAGTGTATGGAAACGCCACAGGAATCGTTAATAATTAATGGACCTCAACACAAAGAACCAATACAGCACCCATCCCATGACTCTGCCTTCTGCTTGCTTGAAAATCTTTCTACGAACTAAACTATTCAACAAACAATCTCAAAAGGACAACCATTGAGAAATCTGAAGTTTTAACTATGTTCACAAATAATGTTTTATGTCTTATATATGTTTGATGTGCTCAAAGTAATCGGTGCAACTTTAACCAATGTTTTATATATGGTTTTATAACACCTTTTGACATTTAGTGCTATTATTGTGTGTAAGGTATGGAATGTTTAGTATTGAATGAAAGCTCACGTTATTTCCCTAAACTTGGAGCGAATGAAATCTCCAGATTCTGTATTGTTTGCATATTATGACACTTTATAAGGTATTAACAAAAGTTCCAGGAAGGAGGTCATCTCACATGACGATGTCACATGATGGTTAATAAGTGTACAAAGAGAAATAGTACGGGGCGTATCTAAGCTCCTCAACAGCATCCCATTGGAAGATCGCATCGTGGGATGGACCAAATCTGCTTCGATAAAACCCCAATGCTTGAACTAATCAGGGGGGCAGGGTTTCATATTTTATTGAAGCATCCCTGGGTGCCGCCATTGGCTAGCGGACCCCCACCTGCTGTTAGCATTCCATTGACTCCCATTCATTTTGGCGTCACTTTGACAGCGAATAACTTTACATCTGATGCGTTTAAAGACTCCATTTGTCCATTAATTATTTCTAAAGAAACACAAAAATGTCTAAAAGGCTCCATTACCTTGTATCTTACGTTGTGGCCCAGTAGAAGCAGTTTTTGTAAAAAATAGGCTAACTATTGTGTCATAACGTGAGACTCTCTTGTCGCACAGTAGAGAAATTACTTGGGCGCCGCATTGCATTCTGGGACGTGGCGGCCATGTTGATGGCCTCGCGAATGTAAACATACAGCAAGTCAAACGAGAAGAAGCAGAGTTGGGAGAAAGAGAAAAGATGGTAAAATTGTGAAAAGATTGTGGGATTTAAAGGGATACACCAAATAGGGATGTCAGGGACCGGTATGTGGACAAAATCGGCACTATTAACGGTTTGGATCCATATGAAATTCCCAACAAAGAGTAGAGCACCAACGACGACTTGCTGCCTCACTTTTGCATTACAGACATCCTCAGCTACCTTGTTTGTTTTATGAGCGCCTACACTTCAGAACAGTTCCGAAGCTAGAAGTCATTGGAGTCTTATGTGCAGTTCACAAATGGATGGGTTCAGGAGCTGCAGATTATAAAGCCGGCAAACAGTATACAGTAATACAGTAATCCGGACAAAGGTAAGCTGCGCTACACTGAGCTACTAGTTTAGTAACTGTTAGTGCTAACAACCATTCACACATGTACTTTTAACTATGTGTTTCAAAAGTGTAGTTAGTAACTGTCAACACTCCTGTTTTTTTCCCGGGGTTCTCACGTATTTGAGCTCTTTTCCTGCTGTCTTCATGTTTTAGTATTTTCCTGTAAAAAATCCCGTTAGCCCTTCGATCGGACCTGTCAGTCTCTGTACTGTTGTCCTGTTGCTACCCCTTGCCCTTCCAGCGAAACATGTTTTCAAAGCATCGTTTTGCTTACTTGAAAGCAACCTTAGCGTAATGTTGGTCATTTTAAGATAGCGTGGTTGTTGTGAGAGCACGATTTCATGCCAATCTGTAAGCAAAGTCACATCAGACCTAGCTTCACAACTCGCTTAGTTAATGCAGCAGTTTGTAGTAACGTTACAAATTTTGCTGTCAGCAGAGGGATAACAACAGAAAGATGAATGTTGAAATTTTCACAAATTTTAGATTAGTAAACCGGGAAATTTCCCTTATGTGCAATGTTGACTTAAGCTATATAAAGTAAATATTCAGATGTCATGGTCTCCATGATCGCGCCTCCAAGCAGGAAAGCGGTGAAAAGTTAATAAATTCACTTTTTTTTTTCCTCATGGTGATTAAGTGTTGCGCTATTACACCCCCACAGTACATCAACGGTTTACCATGGTTGAAATAGATTTTTAATTAATCAAATTAAGACACACAGCTGAGAGGGAGTACTTCTAAACACTGCGCAGCAGTCTAAGTAGCAGTAAAGGAGGCCATCAATATGGCGGCCACGCAAAGTAATGATGTCACGACGCCCAAGTCCTATTCAGTGTCTAGTCTCTGGTCTTGTCTGGTCTTGCCGTGTCGTGTCGCGTAAATGCGGCGCACTGCGCTGCTCTTCCTTCTTCGCCATGGCATGAACTACCAACTCCAACGCTGCTAGCGTTCTTGCCATCCAGAACTCAAAACCACTCCGTTGAAACTTCATCACAGCGAAACAATCTGAAATTCTCTGAAATTCTACGTAATCAGGCAACAAACCAATCACCAGGAGGGTTTTCCCAAAAGACGTCATCCAGATGTCAGATCTGCATCCAATCCGAGGCGCGGGGATTCAATGAGACGAGGCAACAAAGAAAATCTCCCACTTTTCAGCGGAATTGCAAGTAAACAAACATACTTAATTTCTTGCTGAAATAGGTGGAAATTGATCTTAAGCAGTAAAGATAAGACACATCTCTGCTTTTGTGATTTTCTTGGTGCGATCTAACAAATAACCTACTTCTGGGACTTAATTCAAATCCGTTATCATTCTCTTCAGTAACTGTGTGTGTATATATGTGTGTACGTATATGTGTGTGTGTGTGTGTGTGTCCATTAGGTTTTAGATCCATGTAAAAGAGTAGCTCAATAAATTATAGTTTCATTTATAAAGTATTGCCATGTGTGGTGTATTTTAAGATTAAACTTTGCCCAGATCTGAGCTACCTAGCTCGTAACGTATAAATTATCATCCTGTTTGTATTCTAATTATCCATGAAGTAATATAAACAGAAGTGTAAAAATATACTGATTTCAATGTTCGCTGTACGAACAGTTGAAGTATAAACGAATTAAATTGGCAATCAGTTCAAATAAAGCAATTCGAATTTCAAGTTTGAAAGTACTGACTGGCAGGTCTTCAGGGAGGCAGCAACAGATGCTGGAGAGGTGGATCTGCATCCTCTTAACCTGTTACATAAGTAAGTGTGTGGATGATGTTACTACCACTAGGACAATAACTATCCACCCTAACCAGAAGCCCTGGCTAACTGCTGAGGTCAGATCACTTCTGAGAGCACGAGATTCAGCATTCAGGAAGGGTGACACGCAGGCGCTTCGAGTGGCAAGGAGGAATTTGAATACCGGCATAAATAGAGCTAAGGCTGATTATGCTCTCAAGATACAGGGTCATTTTTCTACCAACGACCCCCAGAGAATGTGGGCTGGCATTAAGAGCATCACTGATTATAAAAGAGGAGATATTGAATGCTCCAGAGATCCATCTCTTCCTGATGCTCTCAACACTTTCAATGCTCGTTTTGAGGTCTCTAATAACACTCCTAGCACTAGACTCACTGTACCACCTGGTGAGCAGCCACCCAGTGTAACCACAGAAGATGTAAGGAGGGTCCTTCAGAGAGTCAAACCACGAAAAGCTGCAGGCCCAGATAACATCCCAGGCAGGGTTCTGAAAGACTGTGCATTTCAGCTCTCAGAGGTACTGACTGACATTTTTAATATCTCACTGTCAAAAGCAGTTGTACCCTCATGCTTTAAATCTGCTACTATCATTCCTGTTCCTAAGACTAAAACAGTGTCATGTTTGAATGACTATCGCCCGGTAGCACTCACCCCAATAGTGATGAAGTGTTTTGAGCGGCTGGTCATGACTCAAATCAGTGAGAAAATTGATGGCAGCACTGACCAGAATCAGTACGCTTATCGAAAGAACAGATCCACTGCAGATGCCGTCTCATCAGTTTTACATCTGGCTCTTACCCATCTGGACAGCAAAGACACCTATGTGAGATTGCTTTTTATGGATTTTAGTTCGGCTTTTAATACAATCATTCCACAGACATTGATACACAAACTGGAAATTCTAGGACTGAGTTACTCATTGTGCAACTGGGTACTGGACTTTTTAACAAACAGAAAACAGTCTGTAAAAATCCATAATAAATGTTCTTTCACCATTGTTCTTAACACCGGCTTACCGCAGGGCTGTGTCCTGAGCCCAATGTTCTATACACTGCTGACATATGATTGTTCAGTCAGACACTCGAGTAATCATGTTGTCAAGTTTGCAGACGATACTGTGGTGATGGGACTCATTTCTCAGAATGACGAATCAGCCTATAGATCAGAGGTGGAACAAATGGTGGCCTGGTGCAAGGATAACAACCTATGCATTAACGTGGAAAAGACTAAAGAAATTATTGTGGACTTTAGGAAAACCAATAGGAGACACCCCCCTGCCATTTGTATTGGGGGAGCTGAGGTGAAAGTTGTCTCCAGCTACAAATATCTAGGAGTACATATCAACGATGACTTAAAGTGGAAATCCAACTGTAACAGTCTGGTAAAAAAGGCTCATCAAAGGCTGTATTTTCTGAGGAGGTTTAAAAAGGCTGGCTTGGGAACTACAGTTCTCACATCTTTTTATAGGTGTGTGGTGGAGAGCATCCTAACATCTTGTATAACAGTGTGGTATGGAAACTGCTCTGTATCAGATAGGAAGGCCCTACAGCGTGTGGTTAAGATGGCAGAGAAAGTCATCGGTTGTAGTCTCCCTGCAATTGGAAATATATACATCAACAGATGCAAGACTAGGGCTGCAAGTATCATGAAAGACTTCTCTCACCCTGCCAATAGACTATTTGACCCACTTCCTTCAGGCAGGAGGCTGCGCAGCATCAGAGCTAGGACATCAAGGTTAAAAAACAGCTTCTATCCAGAAGCCGTGAGACTTTTTAACATTGACAACTACAGAATTGATAAACTGAACTTGCTGTCCTAAATTAGATTGCACTCACTTTATTACTATGCTGGTAATTTTTAAGGGTTTTTAGTGTGTGGAGAGACTGTACTCATATATTAATATGGGCTTGTATTATTTGTTATTTTATCTATTGTATTTATTGATGAGTAGTTAGTTATTTATTGTGAATGGTTTTAACCAGACCTCAGTACCTAATTTCGTTCCAGATCATGTACATGCTTTGGAATGACAATAAAATCCTTTACCTTTACCTTACCATGATGTTATAGAAAACTACTATTTTAAAAATACCGCTCAAATAAATATGCATGCGGATATGGAAAAAAAAATCCTTAATAATCCTTGCCCGATGTAAGTGTAACGCCCTACAAATTAATATAGCCTCATAATCTACATGATTCAGTATAACATGACATGCCGTTTTTTGTCAAGATTTTTTAATCAAGATGCATTTTCTACATAAGAAAAATGACATAAGGTATTTAGTCTTTTAAGTGTATTTTTTCTTATTTTGCTAATTATCTGCCAATGGGGTAAGAAAAACAATCTTGTTTTCATTTGTAATTACATTTTTCTTGTTTTAAGTAAAATGCACTTAGTTTAGGTTCCAAAATAGCCTACAGACTAAAAAATGCATGTTTGCAGGGTGAATGAATGAATGAGATTTAAACATCACTTGTGCTTTAAAAAGGGGGAGGATACCAAAATAAACTCTGAGTTTAGTGAAGAAAACCTGGGGCCTGTACCTTGAAGCTAGATTAGTTTCAGGTTAGTTTGCACCAATCCTGGGTTTTAGGTACCACGTAAGTTGCTTGGCTTTTAGCTGCATTCATTGCCATAATAACTTACACTCCACGGCTAACCTTGTCACGATCGGCGTTACAGGAAACACAGGAGAGGAAACCAATTGCAGGTAAGTCATTTATTTAAAGGGTAATCCAAAGGGGTAAACAGTCCAGGCAGGGTCAAAACCAGAATATCCAAATCCAACGTAAACAAGACACGAAGACAAGGTAAGGTAAGGCAAGGCAAGGCAAGAAGCGACGGACATGAATAATCATAGGACATTAAACAAGGACTCTGTAACACAGACTCAGACAGAACGGGTATAAGTACACAGAAGGATAATGAGAGAACACGAGACAGGTGGGGAACAATCAATTACTCAACAAAGAGGAAGGTGACCAAATAAGGGAACAGGAAGTGATAAGGTGACAGACACCGTGGGAAAGGAGGACACCTAGTGGAAACCCAGGGAACACAACCCAGACACTGTGACAGTACCCCCCCTCTACGGAGCGGCTCCCAGACGCTCCACGACAGACACAAAACAGAGACCAGGAGGGAGGCGGACAGGTGGAGGCTCAGGGGGAGGGACGGAGGGCCAGAAAAGAAAAACATGGGGAACAGGCACCAGAATTGAAAACACAAAACAGGGAGACCAGGAGGGAGGAGGACCGGAGGAGGTTCAGGGGGAGGGATGGATGGCCAGACTAACAGAAAGGAACAGGGACAGGACTGAACACAAAAACAAAAAGCAAAAACAACAACATGAAGCCCCCCAGGGCGGGGCAGAAGACTACCACATCCTTGTGGTCGACGCCAGAGTCCTCCAGGGCGGAGTGGAAGACCACCACGTCCTTGTGGTCAAAACCAGAGTCCTCCAGGGCGGGGCAGAAGACCACCACAACCGTGTAGTCAGGGCGAGAGCCCCCCAGGGCGGAGCAGAAGACCACCACAACAGTGTGGTCAGGGTGGAAGTCCCCCAGGGCGGAGCAGAAAACCACCACAGCCATGTGGTCAGGACGAGAGGCCCCCAAGGCGGAGCAGAAGACCACCACAACCGTGTGGTCAGGACGGAAGCCCCACAGGGCGGAGCCGAAGACCACCACGTCCTTGTGGACGAAGTCAGAGTCCTCCAGGACGGAACGGAAGACCCCCACAACCGTGTGGTCAGGGCGGAAGGCTCCCAGGGCGGAGCAGAAGACCACCACAGCCATGTGGTCAGGACCAGAGCCTCCCAAGGCGGAGCAGACCTCCGTGCGGCTGGACCAACGGGACGACGAAACTCTGGTAATCCCCTGGTGTCCTTATTGGATTCCAGAAGATTGGTGCTGGCCTGACACTGCTCATGAAGATCATTGGTGACTTGTATTTGCTCATGAAGATCAATGGTGACTTGCCTTTGCTCATGAAGATCAATGGTGACTTGCCTTTGTTCATGAATATCACCCGTGACTTGACTCAGTCCTTGAAGATCACCGGTGACTTGACTCAGTCCTTGAAGATCACCGGTGACCAGCCCTGACTCTGGAGGATCAGCGGTGACCAGCCCTGACCCTGGACGATCAGCGGTGACCAGCCCTGACCCTGGAGGATCAGCGGTGACCAGCCCTGACCCTGGAGGATCAGCGGTGACCAGCCCTGACCCTGGAGGATCAGCGGTGACCAGCCCTGACTCTGGAGGATCAGCGGTGACCAGCCCTGACCCTGGAGGATCAGCGGTGACCAGCCCTGACTCTGGAGGATCAGCGGTGACCAGCCTTGACTCTGGAGGATCAGCGGTGACCAGCTCTGACTCTGGAGGATCAGCGGTGACCAGCCCTGACTCTGGAGGATCAGCGGTGACTAGCCCTGACTCTGGAGGATCAGCGGTGACTAGCTCTGACTCTGGAGGATCAGCGGTGACTAGCCCTGACTCTGGAGAGTTCACTGGCACCTGACTCGACTCTGGAGAGTTCACTGGCACCTGACTCGACTCTTGAGAGTTCACTGGCACCTGACTCGACTCTGGAGAGTTCACTGGCACCTGACTCGACTCTGGAGAGTTCACTGGCACCTGACTCGACTCTGGAGAGTTCACTGGCACCTGACTCGACTCAGGAGAGTTCACTGGCACCTGACTCGACTCCGGAGGGTCAACTGGCACCTGACTCGACTCCGGAGGGTCAACTGGAACCTGACTAGACTCCGGAGGGTCAACTGGAACCTGACTCGACTCCGGAGGGTCAACTGAGACCCTCATCCTGTGCAGCGGGATGAAAGCCATCTTGGGCCATGACTCTGGACAGGCGGCCCTATTGTACTGTGGTGCTGGGCTGGCGGCCATCTTATACTGTGGCGCCGGACCGGTGGCCAATTTGGGCATTGGCGCTGGGCTAGCGGCCATCTTGTGCTGTGGCGCTGGACTGACAGCCATCTTGTGCTGTGGCGCTGGACTGACGGCCATCTTGTGCTGTGGCGCTAGGCTGACGGCCATCTTGGGCTGTGGCGCTGAACCGGTGGCCAATTGGGGCATTGGTGCTGGGCTGGCGGCCATCTTGGGCTGTGGTGCTGGAACGGTGGCCAATTTGGGCATTGGCGATGGGTTAGCGGCCATCTTGTGCTGTGGCGCTTGGCTGGTAGCCATCCTGGGCAGTGGTGCTGGACTGGTGGCCAGCTTGGGTTGTGGCGCTTGGCTGGTAGCCATCCTGGGCAGTGGTGCTGGACTGGCGGCCATCTTGGGTTGTGGCGCTTGGCTGGTTGCCATCCTGGGCAGTGGTGCTGGGCTGACGACCACCCTGCCGGAAGAGACAGAAGTGGCTGGGGCATCCCACCGAAGCCGATGCGATAGAGATCTCAAACTGAAGTTGGACCAATCAGAAGTGAGAGAAGTGACACATGTCTGACACAAAGTCACTCCAGTTTATCTTGCTCAAAATTAAAGATCACTAATGTAAAAAAAAAAAAAAAAATAGAAGTCTGGCTTTAATGATAATTACTGAGTCATTTTATGATTTATATAATTATTGTGATTAATATTATTATTATTTATCTTTTACACAAGAAGTTTTAGTTTAACAGTTATTATAAATCATTTATTTTATATAAATGTATACAGATATACACATGTAATATAAATAAGCTGTAGTATAAAAAGATTGCACTATTTAAAAAATAAGGAATCTGACCTTACATGTTCGAGTCTCTATCACTATATATTTTCAAATATATAAACTGTTAACAAATTTCACTTGTGATAGAGCAAGATTATTTTTATTTGTCCTCCTTCATTTTTCATATGACGTTTAAATTTGTCTTATTCTTCAAACTCTTAACCTTTATCAAAACCTTTAACCTTTAGTTTGGAATCTCGCTGTGTCTCTCGCGAGAAGTAAATCAAACTTGCTTTGTGTTGCAAGGCTCGTGATTGGCTGTTCGCCAGTGATGTCACACATTCATGTGCACGCGCTCCACAATCTCAGGATCAAAGCCCGAGTTGACAAAGAAAGTTGATGATCAGCATCATGGTACCAACAAAGCCGGATTGGAGAGGTTTGGTTTTGTCAACTCAAGACTAATCCTGTAACTCTGAATTTATTCAGCTACCATCATGGCACAGGCCCCTGCTCCTGGTTAGGTTCACAGAGTAAGTTGCCATGGTAACTGACTCTGATTATAAGTTACTTCTCTTTTAGGAACGAGGTTGACCTGCTTTCTCAGGTTTGACAAACCTCCCATTCTGAAACAGAAAACCCAGAAATTTCCCTCATTTCAGGCACCAGGAGTCTCATTGGAGATTTACTAAAGACATATTGAGCTTTAAAAAGCATTCAGAAAATGCAGTTTTGTCAGTATCATACTCAAGCTTAAAGTAGAACTTGGGAAAACATTTTTGTCTCTTTCAAATATGTTTTGGGAAACCTATCAAATCATCATATTTCTAAAAATAAAAGAGGTACTCACTTTGTCTAGTTGAGCTTCTCTTAAACTGTTCCTAAACTGTTTTTACTACTAGTAATTCTGACTCTTTGACTAGCATTTGTGGGGTTGCTGGTGAAGTGGTTATGAAACATCTTTTTTCTGTTGCTTGCCAGGTGAGGACACATTTATGTCTGTCTGCAGCTAAAATCAGTAGATCAACATACACTTAATGCTTCATTTTCACCTGATAACCTCACACACCTTAAAGTATAGCAACAAATGACAGTAATCAGTTACAAAGTGTATTTTTCATTTTTTATTTTAAAAACTTCAAAGTAAATATACCAAGCCAAAAGCGTAAAAAAAAAAAAAAACCTTTAGCAAACGTGAGCAGCATGTTATTTAACACAGTGCACTGAATTACAGGATGTGGTTTCTGTGGCACCAAGACGTCTGAGAAACAAATGCAAAACTTTGTGCTTCAGCTGGATGAGAATGTGCTACAAATATTGTTGTTTTCCCTTTTTTTACCATGTTAAACATGAGGTTTGTGAACATTAAGTGATGCTTTGCGAGAACTCTGTTCAAAGCTTCTGTATTTACAGCTGTGCAGAAGATGCACTGCATTCCTCCTCCATTAATGCAGATCTTTCACGAGGGCGAGCAGAACTTTGACCAGGATCCTCCATTTCCACTTGTTCAGCTTCAGGTTCTTTGGTTCCTGCAGTTTGATGGCAACACCTCATACATCCAATTATAAATAGGATCACAGAGATCACAAGCAGGAAGCCCAGTCCCACAAACTGAAGCGAAAAAGTGTTTTATATCATTTAAAGCATATGACAAAATCTTTGATACTTTTAATTTGATGAATCTCATCTTCCTCCACATCAAACATGATGAAAATTGTCCCATAGAGTCACTCACCTGAGAAGTATTTCGAAAGCCAAAAAATACCATTTGCTTTTCAGTGACATTGTTAGAATCGGTCAAAGGCTGACACCATGTTGTTGAAGCAGATATATCCGTCTTAACCGTCAGTCCTGCCCAGGAGGTTTTGGCACAGGCAAAGTACTGTCCATCAAAGAACAGCAGCATGATCCAAACAACAGCTGGAATGATGCAGGTTAAAGTGGAGAGCTTATACTGTGCTTTGCATTGTGGGCTATGAATATAAAACATGAGTGAGCTGGAGAACAGAGCAGGAACTAAAAAATACGCGATAGAAAACACCAGGTTCATCACAGGTTTACAAGGACATGCAAAGTCCATCTCCACGAGCTTCTCAAGTCCCAACATTAAAAAGCCAATAATTGCATTTGAATAAAAAGGACTCTTCTTCAGCTGATTTTTCAAACGTGCTGTCCATTCCTTGCTCATTGTTGGTGTTAAGGTTGAGAGGGGTGCAGACTAAAATGAAAGTTATTGCTGACTGACTTTTGTATCAGCATTCACAACTTTTTACAACTTCCTCTCTGAGACTCTTCCTGACGAGCATCCTGTTATGGAGAGACTTTCTGAAACTGTTTCAAGGCTGCGCACTAGCCACTTTAATGGCAATAAATGAGTGGCATAATATTACAATTTGAGTGACTAGAGACTGTAATGGAAATTGTAACATGCTAAATGTTACACATAAGGCCCTGTTAAAGTCAATATCAAATACTTCTATTGATTGATGATTAAAATACTTTTAAACATAAGATTTAAGTTTTTCAACTGATTTTGAATTATGAATAGTTGGAGGGATTATGAAAATGAAAATTATGTTGTCATTTACTCACCGTAATGTCATCCTAAACCTTTTTTCCTCTAGTGAACAGAAAAGAAGATATTTTGAGGAAAAACTGGTATGTTTCTGCAGAAGACACACGGTTTTTGTTTGAGTATGCTATTGATATATTAGTGTTTTTTATTCCATGTAATAAATTTATGTAAACTGTGCTCATGAATTTGTAAAGTTAATAACTCAATACAAAAGTACCAACTCTTTCTTTTGCCTTTATTGTCAATGCCAGATGCAGTTTTAGAACATTGATTTTGTATTCACACATTTGAACATGTCTACAGTTGTGACGAAGAGGCTGAGGCGGTCGGATCCATCTGCAGTATTTTATTAACACAGGTAAGCCAGCAGAGATAGACAGTCATACAACTCAAGGAGACCAGGCAAGGCCAGTATAAATTACACTAAACAGCACACAGATAAGGGCAATCCAAGAATCGTAACTCAAACAGGCGTGGGTCAAATGGCTGGCAGCTTAGGTTCACAAACGAGATAGAGTCAAAATCACAAGAAGAAACACGAGAAACAAGTTAGAGGCAGAGTATGGGTAAATCAAGACTTCACAAATGAACGATCAGCAGAACAGTCCAGATAAAGGGGAGCTGAGGGTACACAGGTGATAATCATGCAATGATAACGAGATTAATCAGGAGATAATGAGCAGAGGAGGGTAATAGGAAAAGCAGTCCTAATACGCAGGAGAGAGGGATCTGGTGAAACCAGGAGGAGGCGTTGTCGAGCGTTCCGTGACAGAGCCCCCCCCCCTGCGAGTGGCGCCGGAAGCGAGGACCTGGCCAACGGCGGGGTCTACCACGGGGTCTTGGAGCAGGTCGATCTGGGTGGTCTCGGTGAAAAGCAGCAGTTAATGTGGGATCCAGGATGTCCTGAGACCTGACCCAGGAACGCTCCTCGGGACCGTACCCGTCCCAGTCGATAAGGTACTGCAACGCCCCACCGTGACGTCTGGAGTCCAGGACCTCTCGCACCCGGAAAGCCTCCGCGCCATCCACCTCAATGGGGGGAGTCTGCACAGGAGCGACCTCCTCCCGGCTCCTTTCTCTCCTAGGGACGACAGCGGGTCTGAAAAGGGACACATGAAACGTGGGTGAGATCCTGTAGTGAGCAGGGAGAGCCAAACGAAAAGAAACAGGTGTTATTTGACGCAGAATCTTAAATGGCCCGACGAAACGAGGAGATAGCTTCCTGCTCGGGAGCTTGAGACGGAGATCTCGTGCAGAGAGCCACACCCACTGGCCGGGTCGGTAACTGGGACCCCCACGCCTCCTCCGATCTGCCTGATGCTGGTACCGGCGAATGGCGCGCTGCAAGTGAACGTGAGCAGCATCCCAGATGGCCTCGCTGCGCCGGAGCCATGCATCTACTGCTGGGAGGTCGGATGGCTCCCCGGCCCACGGGAAGAGAGGAGGCTGGAAACCTAAAACACATTGAAAAGGTGTTAGACCAGTGGCAGGCTTTAACAGGGAATTCTGGGCATACTCCGCCCAGGCCAGAAAGCGACTCCAGTCCTGCTGATTCTGGTGGCAGTAAGTTCTCAGAAATTGAATCAAATCCTGGTTTAGACGTTCAGCCTGCCCATTGGACTGGGGATGGTAACCAGATGTTAAACTGACATTGATATTGAGTTTGGAACACAACTCTCTCCAGACACGGGAGGTAAACTGGGACCCGCGGTCAGTGACAATGTCCTCGGGCAGACCAAAGAGACGGAACACTTGGTTGAGAAGAGCCTCGGCTGTCTGTAAGGCCGTGGGCATGCCAGTCAGGGGTATAAAACGGCAGGACTTAGAGAAGCGGTCCACCACGGAGAGGATGGTCGTAAACCCCTGGGATGGAGGCAGATCCGTAACAAAATCCACTGCGATGTGCGACCAGGGACGCTGTGGTACTGGCAGAGGTTGTAATAATCCAGCGGGTTTGAGATGGGAGGATTTCACAGTGTTACAAACGGAGCATTGATGAATAAACTGTATGACATCAGACCGGAGGGAAACCCACCAAAAGCGATTGGAAACCAACTGTATGGTGGCCGCGATACCAGGATGACCCGCGCTAGGGGTGCAGTGAACCCACTGAAGCACACGGTGGCGGAGCCCGGACGGAACAAAGAGCCGGTCAGCGGGACATTCTGGCGGAGCGGGATGATTACTTAGAGACGCCGTGATCTCAGAGATTATGTCCCACTGGACAGGAGCCACGATTAGTGCAGGGGGAATCATGGGTTCAGGCTTGGATTCTTCACTGGGACCATCAAACTGTCGGGACAGGGCGTCCGCTTTGCCGTTCTGGGAGCCCGGCCTGTAGGTGATCTTAAAATCGAATCTTTAAAAGAACAGAGACCAGCGAGCCTGGCGAGCATTCAGACGCTTAGCTGACCTGATGTACTCCAGATTCCTGTGATCAGTGAGCACTGTAAAAGGCTGACGCGCTCCCTCCAGCCAGTGCCTCCACTCCTCAAAGGCGGTCTTCATGGCCAAGAGTTCGCGATCACCCACGTCATAATTGCGTTCTGCAGAGTTGAGCTTGCGAGAGTAGAAGGCACACAGGAACATTTTCGCAGGGTTACCATACCGCTTCACTGGAGGTTACGAGCTGGTTTATCTTAATGTGGAAGTTCTAATGAACACTCCGGGCATTAAGTCAATCGCTACAAATCCTTCAGTTTGACTCACTGTGGTCTTTTCCCATCACCACAGAACCCCTTGCTCTTTCTGCTCTTGGATGACTCACTCTAACTAAATGCTCATCAAAAATGACTATACTGACATAAATCCTATCAGCATATATTTTCTCAAAATGAATCCGAACACACAGGGTAATAAAACCAGTTTTTGTTAATTTGCAACACGCATATGTACATCCATCAATCGTATTTCTAACCTGTCTGTATTATGTAGGCAGAGAAATACCTGGATAGTTGATCAGTCCATCGCAAGCCTAATTTGGCAATAATTATATATCAAATTGAATAATACAAACACTTTTTATGGATTTATTCTTATTTTACTGATTTACTGATATTTTGTGGCTGGCATATACATAATTACATTACACCATGCAAGTGATTTTAATTTAGTTAAACTCAGTGTTAGTTAAACACTTCAGTGTTTTATTTAAGCTTCAAACCCAAAAGATCAGCCAGTCAGGGCCCAGTTTTACTAGAAGGCAATATAAAATACAACAAGCTTTTTTCATATTTATCAGAAATGGCTGTGTTTGTTCATTGTGTTTGGTTCGGTTCTCTCTGTGCTTGTTATTTGACTAATTTTCTCAGTGTGTCTGATTATTGTTTCCATTAGTCTGTCCTGTTAATTATCTCATTGGTTCCTGTGTATGTATTCTCCCTGTTTGGTTCTGTTCTTGGTCTGGTGTCGTATGTACTTTATGAATGTTACCCCTGTTGTTCAAACCTGTATTCTGTAGATTATCTTATTAAAGCCTGTTTCTCTGAATTCCTTGGCTTCATGCAGTTAGTTTAGCACCCATTTGTGACAAGTCTTGGATTTTTTTTTTAAAAGTTATAAAAGTTATTGTTAATGTAAGCTGATCTGGCTTTCAACTGCATTCATTTTGCACTTTCTTCAAAAGTAAAATTTGGTGCTAATCAGACAATATGGGTTCACCAGTGTAAAACTGCATATGGTGCCTGTATTTGATTTCCTTTCAGCCCAACACTCTTATCCTTCGGTCATATTCTGGGGTGATTTTAGTGCATCTCACTGTGGAAACCAACAGACGTATTATGTGTAAATTAACTAAATATATCAATTTAACAACAATTATTAAAGCACTGTATTTTATGTCACTTTTCATGGTGCATCAATTTATCTGAAGAGAAAATTATTCTTATCCGACATATTTTTTCTCTTAAAATCTTCTTGTTGCCGAGTCCGACTCTCTCTAAGCTGCAATAAATTCAATAAACATTTTAAAGCATTGAATTGTTGCATAATATTTCATAGTGTGTTAATTAATTTTCCAGAGTACATTAGTCCTTTACATACCTTTTCTATCAGAAACCTTGGTCTCTGGATCTCTCTCTCTCCTGCTTCAATTATATAAATAACTATATTATAAAATGATATGCAGTTATATATAAACACATAGTAGCACAGCATAGTGACTTTATAGTAATTCAATGATGATTGTTATTAAATGTTATTAAACATTATAAAGCACATTAAACATAAACTTCATAAAAACAGAATAATGTGTCTTTAAAATAAATACATTAAGAAGTGTTGCTTAAAAAATGTTTGCAAAAATTTGTGCTGTGCTGTGATTTGTCTGTGCTCTGTGAAAATACAGTCTCTCTCTCAAATCCAATCCTGCATTTTCTGTCTCAGGCCTCTCTGCTGCAACTGAAATATATTCAGTAATAATAATTTAAGTAATAAATTATTCAGCAATAATTTAAGCATGCTTAGGGCCCTATTATTTCTACAATACATGAAATGCAGACAGAATCAGGGAATCCAGTTATAAAAATTTAATACATAATACTAGTCCGTATTATGATTTGATATACGTGTAATGACCTACTTTTGACCTAAGTTCCGCGTTAAACAGTCAATTAAATTTGACTGTTTAACGCGGAACTTAGGTCAAAAGTAGGTCATTACACTTATATCAATTCATAATACGGACTAGTATCTTTAAATATTAAGCAACAAAAATACTATTTAAATATGAATCCTGCATGTTCTGCATGTCTCTGGACACTATGTTAATGGTCTAAGAGCAAGGTCTAAAGCCCACGCCACAACTGCGCTTAGAGTGTGTCCGAATACACTTTTGCTATTTTTTTTGCTTAAAGGGTTAGTTCACCCAAATATTAAAATTATTTCATTAATAACTCACCCTCATGTCGTTCCAAATCCGTAAGACCTCTGTTCATCTTGGGAACACAGTTTAAGATATTTTAGATTTAGTCCGAGAGCTCTCAGTCCCTCCATTGAAGCTATGTGTACGGTCTACTGTCCATGTCCAGAAAGGTAAGAAAAACATCATCAAAGTAGTCCATGTGACATCAGAGGGTCAGTTAGAATATTATGAAGCATCGAAAATACATTTTGGTCCAAAAATAGCAAAAACTAGGACTTTATTCAGCATTGTCTTCTCTTCCGTGTCTGTTGTGAGAGAGAGTTCAAAACAAAGCAGTTTGTGATATCCGGTTCGCGAACGAATCATTCGATGTAACCGGATCTTCTTGAACCAGTTCACCAAATCAAACTGAATCTTTTGAAACAGTCCGCGTCTCCAATACGCATTAATCCACAAATGACTTAAGCTGTTAACTTTTTTAATGTGGCTGACACTCCCTCTGAGTTAAAACAAACCAATATCCCGGAGTAATTCATTTACTCAAACAGTACACGGACTGAACTGCTGTGAAGAGAGAACTGAAGATGGACACCGAGCCGAGCCAGATAATGAACAAAAGACTGACTCATTCACGAGTCAAGAACCGTTTCTGTCAGACGCGTCTTATTCGAGAACCGAGGAGCTGATGATACTGCGCATGTGTGATTCAGCGTGAAGCAGACCGACACACAGAGCGTCTGAACTGAACTGATTCTGAGCTAATGTTATGAGCGCGGGTAAACCGAAGGCTTGAATTAAGGGCAGTCATCACCAATGACGCCATTATGTCGAGCGCAAAAGAACTCAGAGGGAGTGTCAGCCACGTTAAAAAAGTTAACAGCTTAAGTCATTTGTGGATTAATGCGTATTGGAGACGCAAACCGTTTAAAACGATTCAGTTCGATTTGGTGAACTGGTTTAAAAAGATCCGGTTACATCGAGTGATTCGTTCACGAACCAGATATCACAAACTGCTTTGTTTTGAACTCTCTCTCACAACAGACACGGAAGAGAAGACAATGCTGAATAAAGTCGTAGTTTTTGCTATTTTTGGACAAAAATGTATTTTCGATGCTTCATAATATTCTAACTGACCCTCTGATGTCACATGGACTACTTTGATGATGTTTTTCTTACCTTTCTGTACATGGACAGTAGACCGTACACACAGCTTCAATGGAGGGATTGAGAGCTCTCGGACTAAATCTAAAATATCTTAAACTGTGTTCTGAAGATAAACGGAGGTCTCACGGGTTTGGAACGACATGAGGGTGAGTTATTAATTACATAATTTTTATATTTGGGTGTACTAACCCCTTTAGGATGGAAAAAAATAGTCTGTCCCCATTGCATGGTCTAAAAGTGTTTTCCCTTTTCTCTTAATGAGTAATGGGTGTGTTTTTATGGAAGCATATGGGTAACAATATTCAATTTGGAATGTAATATGTAAAATGGCAATGCTTTTCTGTATTTACATTTACATTTTTCAATACATTTGTGCAACATTTGGTGGAAAATGAAAATTAAATTACATAATTGTCATTTGTCATTTCATACACTAGTTTTAATATCTAAAATTAATACTAATTTTAATGCTTTATAAGTTGCAAATTTAAAATGATGTATTACAGAAATTATTAAATATGTGTCACATGTTCAAGCAAAAACTGTGGCAAAATTATCATTCAAATGTTATTTTTCTTAATTGCATTTACACTCACAGTCAACACACTTACGCTTGCATTTTCATTCAATGTCCCGCAATGAATGTAGCAAAATTCAATGTGCTCAATGAAAATGCATTCCGAGCCGATCACGTCTCCACCTGTATGGCGTTATATGTGTGCCTCAATCCTGAGCGAGTAATTGTACGTTTTGAGCACAGAGAACTATATTTTGTTTGCTATTATCCATATTAATGTGCAGTAATAACCCCTCTCATGCAGTTTACTCAGGTGCTCTCTCACAAACTTATTCTCTGCGCTCCTGTCAAGTCTCTCTCTCTCTCTCTCTCTCTCTCTCTCTCTCTCTCTCTCTCAACCTCTTAACTCTGTTCACGTTCAACTCTTGACACACGCTCGCTCAATTTACAACAGCGTTACAAGTGTGCCACAAAATCATCCAATCGCAAAATTAAAGGTCAATTGTGATTGGCTGTTGGTCTCCAATCAAATCGCTAGTAGAACCTAAGGCCTTCTGGTCCGTGTACGTTTTGATCATTTCATTTCCTATTTAGAATTCAATAACAAATAATAGTAAAAAAAAAAATCAAAGCTCTTTACATTCTTTGCATGTGATTTATCAACACCTAGTACATCTTAAAATATACAGCTCATGAAAAATAAAAGTTCCAGATGGACAAACATTAAATGCATAAACCAGTGTGAATAAACTATATCTTAAAGTAAATTTGGAGGTAGGTTGAAAAAGCCAGAATGGGAAGATTTAAGTAGCTCAGTAGTACAGCTTGAAGTGTGAAGTTTATTCTTGTACACAGATATGGCATATTCATGGCAATACACATGAAATTCGTCTATTTATTTTTAATTTAAACTATTGTAAACAGAAATCCTGTTGCCCCCTCTAGTGGACATTAAGTGTTAAGGCCTTCATTGCTTGGGTAACAAAAGTCACTAGGATTTTTTGGGAAGGTAAGACTGGCCAGTTATACAGCAACACGAGTCAGACGAGGCTGAAGATCTGAGCTGAATTTGGTGAAACATTAAAGTTCTAGTCGGTGTCAATTACTCTTATAATAAATAATAATAATGTTTAAATATATGTTGTCTTTCTCAAGCCCAACAAAGAAGACTAAAAAGAGAAACATCATTCAATTTAGTATGTAATAAAACTAATATTACTAATTTATTTCATAAATGTAACTATATTAATTTTCACAATTAATTATTAATGGCACACACACATACCTAGTGCCTTAGACTTAAAAGACGAAAGTAATAAATGTAATAAAAAGTAAAAAGTTACAGACATTATCATGAAACTGTTCAGTCTATTATTGATTTTTATTTCCACTTCACTTTTATCCAGAACTATTTGCACTGTATTTATCAATGGGACAATATTCAAACAATACTAGGTCAGCAAGAAAAAGAGGGAAACTCAAAGGAGACTTAAGCCATTTTTGCTTGTGAATGAATAATTTTGCATACAAGATAAGGAAATTAACAACATGTTCAAGGGACATCAGCTTTGGGTTTTCATAATAAAAGATAATCTCTTTGAGAATGAAAGTGTGGGTCACATTTCTAGGGCCAAAAACAAAAGCACTTAATTCAGCCCAAAAATCTATTGGTTACATTACACTCACAAAATAAATGGGTGATAGCTTCCTCCACAAAACCACAAAAAGAGCAGGTCTCATCAATATCAGAATATTTAGAGATGGATACGTTAACAGGATAGATTTTATGAAGGATTTTATAATGAATTTCCTTTGTTGGATACACAAAATTTACTAGGCAAAAGCCAGGCCTTTCTCCAAATTATGTTTGTTACAAGGGATCCCCAATAGAATTTACCCCTTGGAGTAATCTTTCTCTTCATTTGAAAAATTGTGCGAATATATCTATTGTTGCATTTTCTATCTAAAAAAATCTATCTCGCCCAGGCGTAAAGCCGGATAAACACTATTACCTTTACTGAAGTTAAGGTGATTTTTAATTAATTCAATTAAGCCAGCTGGGATAGCTTTTATCAAGGTATTATATTCCTTTGGTGGAACTGGAAAGTTATGGAGATTCAAGAATTGCTTATAGGTAAGAAAATGACCAGAATCATCAAAGACAGATAGAATGCAATTAAAATTATTGTTAAACCAAAGAGATTTATTTCTAATGATTATATCTGCGTTATTCCAAAGGAGAACTTTGTGGGGGGAAAAGCTATGGACAAAACACAATTTCCACGAGAGAAGGCATTGCTGGTGAAACTTAGATAAGGAAATGAGTAACTTGCAAGGTAAAAAGTTGCACTTTAATAGGAAAGACAGGCCACCGAGTTTGTTAAAGATATTATTAGGAATGAAAATCGATAATGACACTGATTCACAAGGCACCTTTTCAGCCAGTTTACTTTAAAGGTGTTTATAGTATCAGCAAAATCCAAAAAGTCAAGGCCACCTTCACCTCTGGAATTAGAGAGTACTTCTCTTTTCAATTTGTGAGGCCTATTTTCCAAATGAAATCCAGAAATATTTTGATAATTTCCCTTATAGCTTTATCATTGATAAACAGAGAGAGAGCAGGGTATACAAAGCGAGAAAGCCCTTCCACCTTAGATAAGAGGACTCTACCGTATAAAGAAAGATCTCTCTGAAGCCAGATGTTAAAGACGTTTTTAGTTTTTGTCAATTTATCAGAAAAGTTTAAAAGATGACTGGATATAACTCCCTGTTTCATTGTAGAGGTCATTTCTCCCTGACTGATGCATTCCTTATACATATGAAATAAATGTATAAACTCCCAAAAGTGAAGATAGAATTCTACTGAAAGCCCGTCAATTCCAGGGGATTTACCTGGTAAACTTCATTGAGTGCAGAGCTTGATTAATTTCATCTATTGACAAATCAGCGACACAAATTTGACTAAACTCATGATCAATAATTGTAATGTGGTGTTTAATTGTATCAATACATTTTTCACAGCTGTCATAGTTAAATTTAGAGTTGTAAAGATTGCAAAAAAAATTGGTAACAATTCTGATATTTCTTTTGGGTAACTCCACCGATGTTAAGTGCTGAAAGAGCCTTCTTCTGACCGTTTCTTTTTTCCAGGGCAAAAAAATAGCTAGAATTCTTCTCCCCCTCCTCAAGCCATTTTGCCCGAGATCTAATATATGCACCTTTAGCCAACTCTAAGTAAGCTCTGTCGAATTCCAGATTAAATTTTTTTAATTCCATATCTTCTTCTTCTGTAATCTTATCTTTAGCCAGTAATGCATTAAGTCTATTAACCAGCTCTGCATCAGTTTTATGTTTAATATCTTTAAGTTCCTTGCTTCTTTTAACTGCAATATATCTAGCTTTATATTTAAAGAACTCCCAATTTTTTATAATCTCTGGTTGATGCGGTAAATAATTATTTAGTAAGATTGATGATACTATTATAAAACGTTTTGCCTTGTAACAATTTATTATTAAGTTTCCAGTAGCCCCTCATTCTTGAATTATCATTGATGTCGCTTAATTTTATTGCAACTAATTTATGATCTGATTAGGGGGCTGTGACGTGAGAAGCATCTTTTACATTTTTAAGGATAGAAGATGAAATTAGAAAAAAAATCAATCCTAGACCTAAGAGATGTAGAAGGATTAAAGAACCGCCATGCATCAGTAAGAGAGAGATCGGAGCACAGGGAAGAAGTTAGGTCATTATTCCTCCTGCTATCAAGTCTAGGGGGGTATCTATACAGGTGATCGTCCATACATTCATTAAAATCTCCCCCCAAAATAAAATAAGCATTATTATATTTCTTTATAAGCTTGTCCACTAGATGAGAGAACATTACTCTATTGTATGCACGAGAGTTGTGTCCATATACACAACAAGCTATAAAGGTGGCGTTATCTTGTTTTATTACAGCACAAACCCATCTACATTCATCAGAGCATACAGTTTCTAATACAGTCCCTTTAAATCTGTGTAATATTATAGCAGTCCCAGCCGAGTGGCTGCTGCCATGGCTAAAGAAAATTGAGTTTCCCCATTGCATTCTCCAAAATTTGGGAAGTCATGGCCTAATGGTTAGAGAGTCGGACTCCCAATCGAAAGGTTGTGAGTTCGAGTCCCGGGCAGGAATTGTGGGTGGGGGGAGTGCATGTACAGTTCTCTCTCCACCTTCAATACCACGACTTAGGTGCCCTTGAGCAAGGCATTGAACCCCCAACTGCTCCCCGGGCGCCGCAGCATAAATGGCTGCCCACCGCTCCGGATGTGTGCTCACAGTGTGTGTGTGTGTTCACTGCTCTGTGTGTGTGCATTTCGGATGGGTTAAATGCAGAGCACAAATTCTGAGTATGGGTCACCATACTTGGCTGAATTTCACTTCACTTTCACTTTCTAAATTTAACATCTGTTTCCCCTGAATGAATTTCTTGAAGAAAGATAAGATCAGCTGCACTTTTCTTTTGTATTACTTTTCTTTTCAGATTGGCCGCAAACCTCTTAAATTTAAGGTTATGACTGACAAGGAGTTAAACGAATTATCCATAACAAGAACAAGAATAAGAAAAAATAACAAAAATATTAGCTACTTTAATTAGACTTACCTACCAGGATGTAAAGGGAGAGGTGCAGGGTCGTAGCAATTTATTCAGAAGTGAGGGGGACAGAAATTATATATATATATATATATATATATATATATATATATATATATATATATATATATATATATATATATATATATATATATATATATAAACCATTTCAATATTATATAAAACATTACAATATAAAATTTCTTTAATCTATATAGTCTACCAGTCAACAGTTTTAGAACAGTAAGATTTTTAATGTTTTTAAAGAAGTCTTTACTGCTCACCAAGCCTGCATTTATTTGATCCAGAATACAGCAAAAGCAGTAATATTGTGAAATATTTTTACTATTTTAAATATTCTTTGATGAATAGAAGGATCCAAAGATCTGTGAGAACAGAATTATGATCGATCTGATCTTTCCATCCGTCCGATTCGGACCCAGAGGATGAACGAGATCCTCATTGTCTTTTTCCGCAACGCCGTTCAACTTTAGAAACCTTCGCCAGCTGTAACGTCTACACTCCTGTACACTTGCTTTCAGGACCATCCAAAATAAGCTGTTGCACCGTCACTGTTAGACTTTTGACTTGTTTGGAAGTTGCCTCGGTGGTGGTTTCAATCGCCGAAATCTTCTGGAACGTTTTGTCTAATTTTGAATCAAGATCATGAATAGCCGCCAAGACATTCTCATTTCCGTTACCACTAACGTTAGATTCTGTGCGTTTAGTTTTTTTTATAGCTGGATTCTGAGGAGTGTCCGGGAGGGATGTGAAAACAACCTCATTGTTGAAATTTGGACATCCGTCAAAGCTTTGTGATTCGGTATCTTTATTAAATTTAGATCGAGCACTACTCGAGGCTGATGCTGAATCCTCAAATTGAACAATTGAGCCAGATGCGTCGGAGGACATGGTGTCAAGCCAATCTTGTTTAACTTTATTCTTGCCTCTTTTACCAATGCATAAAGATGTCAAATCAGAATCACATAACTTTTTCCACGTATTTTTTCACATTATCACCAGTCCAATTAATAGGTTATATCACCACTTCACCTCTATTTCCCTGAAGAGCAAAGATACGCTACCACCTACACCGCCGCCATCTTGGCCTCCTGCACTCTCGCACTGACTCTTATCCTGTCTGAGAAAATGAAAAGACGTGCTGAAGGCGGAGCGATTCGACTAATCGGATGAAAGCAGCATTTCAGCGCTGCCCACAAGTGCGAATGAAATATTGAAGCCATAAACCTATTTGTAACATAATCGTTTTTATAATCAAAACGTACACGGACAAACTGTCTTGTCCATGTTCTCTCACTTGAATCCTCTTGAGTATTGAGTCTCTTGATCTTCTGCAAGCCCCGCCTTGTCCACGCAGTGATTGACATGGCGGGAGGAGGCGGAGACGCGATCGGCTCGGAATGCATTTTCAGTGTGCACATTGAATTCTGCTACATTCATTGAATGAAAGTGCAAGCGTAAGTGTCTCGACTGTGAGTGAAAATGCAACTAAGAAAAATAAAATTTGAATGATAATTTTGCCACAGTTTTTGTTTGAACATGTTAAACATATCTAATCGTTTCTGTAATACATTTTCATTTTAATTTTGCGACTTATAAAGCGTTAAAATTAGTTTTAATTTTAGATATTAAAACTAGTGTATAAAATGGCAAATGAAAATTATGTAATTAAATTTTCATTTTGCACCAAACGTTGCACAAATGTATTGGAAAATGTAAATGTTAATACAGAAATGCATTGCCATTTTACATATTGCCTTGTCATTTTGCATATTACATCCTAAATTGAATATTGCTACCCATATGCTTCCATATGTTTTGGGCATAGCGTGCAATAAACCAATCAGAGTCTCATCTCCCATTCTCTGCATACAGCATGTTTTATAAAGGAGATATAACACATAGTTTCAGCCAATCGAGTGCAAAGGCTCTTCCGGGAGAAGTGCCCATACAAGGAATTTGGCCTTTTATGATGTCATACAGGGCCATGCTCAAAAAAAATAAAATAAAATAAAATAAAATAAAAAAAAACCCTTTCAGAAACTAATACGAACCCTGAAGGAGTATATTTGGCACAGTGTCAATAACTGCATGAAATAGCATGGATAAAATAGCATTAAGCCCCCCCCCCCCCCCGAAAGTCTTACCCTTATCAGATATCTTTTCAATCTTCTGTCTGCAAAAATACTCAAATTTTTGTCTCAGCTTAGAGACTGATTGTCCAACATCATCATAGGAACTGAAAGTTATGCTGGGAACATCCGGACATCCAGGAGCGTCAGAGAGAGATGGAAAACTCTACACAGACACAAAGACAAACAACCAGAGAATAAATCAGGGATAGAAGAAATGAACTACTGCTTACTAAAATAAGAATAAGCTCTCTGTAATGAAGTGACTACAGGTCATGATGCTACCCTGTGGTCGAATTGTATGAAAATTTCATAGGGGATACTTTACTAACTTTACACAATGATTACAAAACTTGTCAAATTTTTAAATACATTATTGTAATCATTATTATTATTAATACATACATACATCTCTCATCAGCGTCGCGCTGGAAACAGAGCAGACACACCTGCACCTGCTCATTATGGGCTGAGCGGTCACACCTGCAGCCCATCAGAAACGGGCTTTATAAGCAGCGTCGTCGAACACAGAGGTGAGCGATGTCTCCAAAAGACTCAGCTAACAATTCTCTGTGTTTCCCCTCCAGACAGCAGTGTGTGACCGCCAGCCCGCTAAGGACACGGACCTCACGGACCCACACAGCACTGCGCACCAAAGGAGGAAGAGAAGGCTGAGCACTGAGCACTGGAAACCCCTCACGTTGGCTATTTTTCCCTACACCACCTCAATAAAATCCACCCTTCGGGGAACTTACCTTGGTCCTCGTGTTGTTTGCTTCATCACCCCGTCACACTGGTGGAGAATGCGGGCATTACAGTGAAGAGGTCACTGACCAGGATCCCACTGTCACTGTCACCGTTCACTTGGTTTATTGACAAAGTTTTTTTTCCCGGGCTTGTTTCTCACGTCCCCTTCCTGTTTCCCCAGGTGGCGCTCCTCCCCCAACGATGGAGGATCTGTTAAAGCACCTCACCGAGGTGAGCATCCGCCAATAACAGATTAAGGAGCACATGGCCTCCCGACAAGGGGAAACGGAACTAGAGCTCGCCGCCCTCCGCATGGCGGCCGCCCCGCGAACTCCGCTGCCTGACCCCCGAGCCCAGGCTACCCAACTCATCCCAAAAATTATGGCACATGATGACGTCGAGACATTCCTTCAGACGTTCGAGGCGATCGCCATCTGGGAGGCGTGGCCCAGGGACGAGTGGGCTGGGATCGTGGCGGTGTTGCTGACGGGAGAAGCGCAACGGGCGTACTTCATGCTTACTCCCGAGCGGAGCCCCGTGCTTGGCTGGCTCCCCTGGACGTGCTTGGCTGGCAGGCTGTGCCGTCCACGCCGAAACCCCAAAGCGGGCCCCACAGGCGGAAGTGAAGATAAATAGCCGGCTGGTCCTCGCCCTCCTCGATTCAGGCAGCGCCGTCACCCTTGTCCAGCCAACTGTCCTTCCTCCACGGCCAGAACCCAAAGCCAGACTGCCCATCACCTGTGTCCACGGAGATACTCGAGAAGTACCGGCACGGCGCATCACCATCACGGCGCCCCCTGGCGTCTGGCCGGTGGAAGTCAGGATCATCAAGGATCTGCCTGTACCGGTCCTCCTCGGCAGGGATTGGTCGGGGTTCGACCGCCTCTTTGCCTCCGCGAGCCAGCCTGTCAGCCCCACCTTGAACCGCCCCCCCACACCGGACGACAACGAAGCCCCGACGGCGTCCCATGCTACTGGCCTCGGACAGTCCCAGAGAAGGTGAGTCTGCACATCATAACCCTAACCTCTATTATGACATCTTCCAGCAGGTAACGGGGGCTGGGGCCTTTGCCCGAGAGCAGCACGAGGATGACCGCCTCAAACACTGCTGGGCCCAAGTGAGGGTCGCCGAGGGGAAGGACCTCCAACCGGCACCCCACCCAACACTTCACTTCGTGGTCAAAAACGGCCTGCTGTACTGTGCTTCCCAGCGGAGGGGGAGGAGAAAACTTTATTGGTGGTTCCACGGACCAAAACAGGAGCGGTGCTGGAACTGGCACATGCCCATCCCATGGCCGGCCACCTGGGGGCCCAAAACACCATCCAACGCATACGTGACCGTTTTCATTGGCCGGGCCTGGAGGACGAGGTGAAACGTTTCTGTCAGGCCTATCCCACCTGCCAGCGGACGTCTCCATGTACCCCTCCCCCCAGCCCGCTAATTCCGCTGCACATCATTGAGGTGCCCTTTGAGATCGGAATGGACTTAGTGGGGCCGCTGCCAAAGTCCGCTCGGGGACACGAACACATCCTGGTCATCCTGGACTATGCCATCCGCTACCCTGAGGCCATCCCACTCCGCAAAGCCACCGCGAAAGCCATCGTCCAGGAGCTCTTCCTGTTGAGTAGTCGGGTCGGCCTACCATCCCAGATACTGACTGACCAGGGCACCCCCTTCATGTTCCGGGTGATGGCTGACATCTGCAAGCTCCTCCAAATAAAACAGCTCCGCACCACTGTATACCACCCGCAAACGGATGGCCTGGTCGAATGGTTCAACCAGACCCTGAAGCAAATGCTGCGGCGGGTGGCTGCTGAGGACAGGCGTGACTGGGACAAGATGCTGCCCTATCTCCTCTTCTGCATCCGGGAGGTACCCCAGAGGTCCACCGGGTTATCCGGGTTATATCTCAAACACGATATCAGCACAGCACCCGGAGTGATCATCCGGCAGCGGCCCTATCGAGTTCGAGAGGCTCGGCGCCATGCCATTGAGAAGGAGGTATGGGAGATGTTGAGTGACCTCACCAAGGGCTACTGGCAGGTCCCCCTAACGGAGCAGGCCAAGCCGAAGACGGCGTTCTCGACCCCTAGTGGCCACTGGCAATACCGGGTCCTACCCTTCGGCCTGCATGGGGCTCCCGCCACCTTCCAGCTGCTTATGGACATCCTTGGGAGGACCACCTGGAGCTGCTGCAGAAGGTGCTGTCGGAACTCCCCCGGGCTGGGCTGACCGCCAACCCCTGTAAGTGTCACCTGGCACTCACCAAAGCCAAGTACCTCGGCTACCAAGTGAGCCGCGGCCTCATTCGACCCCAGGAGAAGAAGGTGGCGGCGATCCTCTCCGTGCAGCGGCCCACCACCAAAACGCAGGTACGGGCCTTCTTGGGGTTGGCGGGTTACTACCGCTGTTTTATTCCTAACTTCTCCTCCTCAGCCTCTCCCCTGACAGACCTGACCAGGAAGGGGCAGCCAGTGAAGGTCCCGTGGACCCCGGAAACGGAGAGCGTGTTCCAGCGCGTGAAGGCCGCCCTCACCTCCGAGCCCATGCTCAGGGCCCTCGACTTCAATCGCCCCTTCCTGTTGCAGAAGGATGCATCCGATACCGGGTTGGGAGCCGTCCTCTCCCAGGTCCTCGACGGTGAGGCACACCCGGTCATCTATATCAGCCGGAAGCTGACCTCAGCGGAGCGACGGTATGCGACCGTCGAGAAGGAGGCACTGGCCGTCAAGTGTGCAGTCCTGGAGCTCCGCTACTACCTCCTCAGCCACCACTTCATCCTGATTACAGACCATGCCCCTCTACAGTGGATGGCCCGAGCGAAGGATACCAATGCCAGGGTGACTCGATGGTTCCCCGCGCTCCAGGACTTCCACTTCACCGTACAACACCGAGCGGGGACGGCCAACGCGAACACAGACGGTCTCTCAAGGATATGGTCAGCTTTCACATTTTCACATTTATATATAAATATAAGCTGTTTTCTTTGTGGGGCCTTACGAAATGGCCCCACAATGTCAAAAATGGAAAGTTTTACTGTCTTTGTGGGGGCATTTGCTCCTCACAATGTAGGTTGCCAAATGACCTACATAATGCCTTCTGGGGTATTGAAAGGTTTATAGTCTAATCATTTTCAACAGATTTCTTTCAAATAAAAATAACTCTTTATAGTTCTGGTCCTTGATTATGCTTGGTTGAGTTAAATTACTCAAGAAACACATACCTGTGACCTCATTACATCGGTAGTACTGCGCCATTAGTGGTGAGCGATTCTGACAAAAAAATTCGATATCTTTGGTGATTTTTGTTGATTACGATAACTAAACAATATTTTGGTGACTGTGTTTTTGTGCTGGTACAGGCCTGTCAATGGATAAATAAATGACATTAAAACAACCAGTAGGGGGAAGCAAGTCCCTGTCTTAGTCAGTTACTCATCATTCATTCAATTGATTTGTTCAAAACGGCTGTTTCATTTACAAATGAAGCAAGTGACTGATCTTGTCCAAATACCCAGATATAAGGTCTTTGCACTTGACCACGTGTCAACTTACGAGATATATTTCCTGTTTAAGTGGGCATGAAAACACAAGTGTGTGTAGAACTATTATCTATTATCTATGTAGAACAGACGACACAGTTTAGTGGGTTAAGGGCACTTTGCTGTTTTTTTAAGGGATGCTAAATTATCATTCGTAGAGAATTTTAATATTTCATTTGCATAAGTTTTACATAAAACGGAACATAATTAATCTAAAGGAGATGCAAAGGGGGAATAATGTTTTTACAGAGGGGATGCTTTTTGTCTTTTTTTAACAAAAGGAATGCGGGAGGATGGCATAAAAAATGGCAAAAAAAATTGAGCCCTGGTGCTACCTGAAGGAAATGGATGTGATCACGTGTGTCTGAAAGCTGCTTCAGCTCATCGTTTCTCTTCCTCAGAACATCAATCTCCTGCTCCAGCCGCTCCATGAGTCCTTCAGCTCGACTCTCTACAGTCTTTTCTCGATCTCTGATCATCTGTGTGACCTCAGAGCGTCTCTTCTCAATGGAGCGGATGAGTCCAGTAAAGATCTTCTCACTGCTCTCCACTGCTGTCTGTGCAGAGCGCTGTAGGACACACATTACAATCAGCTCTTACTTCTGCTGATACAGTCTGCTAAAAACCACCCTCAATAACCAACTGAAGAAGAATCTGGAGCCAGTGCTGCTGCTCCTTCTCAAAACTCACCTTGTGAGTCTCCACAGCCTCTTTCAGCTCCCGAAGCCTCTTCTCTCGCTCCTGGATTTGCTGCTGGAATTCTCTCCATGTCTCATCTAATTGTCTCTGTATAGGACAAAAGAACAGTACATCACGGAAATATGAGTGAAGCTGAAAGTACAAAATGTTTCTGAGTGACTCATCAGTGACTTTGTGTTTTCATTTCAGAGACCTGGGCAATGTTGTCAGTGTCTCTCAGTCTGTACCTGTTTCTCGGTCCTCTCTGCTGCAGTTGATACCGTCTCATGATTTCTGTGTTCATCCACCATACAGAGCAGACATATACAGCTCTGGTCAGTACGGCAGTAAATTTCCAGCAGTTTCTCATGTTTACGGCAGATCATCTCCTGAAGTCGTCCAGTGGCATCCATTAAATCATGTCTCTTTCCTTTAAAGAGATTCTCATGTTGTTCAAGGTGATTTTGACAGAAAGAGTTCAGACACACCAGACAGGACTTGATGGCTTTGTGTTTTCTCCCAGTACAGACGTCACACTCCACATCTCCAGGTCCAGCAGGAAAAGCAGTTTGGAGTTCAGTCTTCTTCAGTTGCTCCACCACTTCTGCCAGCATGGTGCTTTTATTTAAAGCAGGTCTTGGACTGAAGGTCTGTCTGCATTGCGGGCAGCTATAGGCTCTCTTCTGATCCTCTTGATCCCAGCAGTCTGTAATGCAGCTCATACAGTAACTGTGTCCACAGGCAATAGTCACTGGATCCTTCAATAGATCCAGACACACTGGACAGCTGAATTTATCCTGAGAAAATGTGGCTTCAGCCATTTCACTGCATGCACACACAGAGACGCAACACAGCTGACAGGCACTTCAGTTTCATTTTCCTTGAAGTGGAGAGTTGGTGTAATTTCCTGGTTCTGTGTTAGAGACATGAGCAAACAGGTGTGTCTGTGAAGTGAATTAAACTTGCCCTCTCAATCATAATACAAATCTCCACCAGATGGCAGTCTCCTAAAGAAATACAGATAAGTAGTGAGCATAATGCTGCACTACACTGAACTTCAACAAACAAAACCTTGAACTGTCCATGCATTTTATGTAGACTACTCTATGAGGAAGAGAAATGTTGCAGTGAATTGCTTGTGAAAAAATGTGACAGATGGACTTGTTCGATACATTATATATAGGTATACCTCACTTTTTATGATCAACATCAGTGGAAAATTTGTGAATATTTTAAATGGATGGGGTATAGAGTTGATATATTTCTTTTATTTTTTTTAGGGCTCTAATAGATTTGAAAGGAAATAGAACATGCCAAGAAAAATAGATTTAGATTTAAGATTGAAGATTAACATATAATACATAATATATCAAAACATATATGCTTATTTAAATCTGGTATGATTGAATATTTGATAGTATTTTGATGATCATTTTTACTTTACTGCTGTATCTTTTTATTGTAAAGCACTTTGTAACTTTGTAAAAATATTTACAGATGGTTAAAGACCCAGTAACTGGACGCACAGTTTCAGCTATGTATATCCTTCTTTTTAAGTATAAAGATGCTAAAAGGATCACTAATGATCTATCTGTATATATGACAGAGATGGAGGCTATTTGATAGCCTTACAGCAAGTGGAAGAAATTAAACCATGTGCTGTTTTATAATCTGCTCAGATTCATTTTCAGTCCTTACTAGTTCAGTGGAAAATTGGATTCCAGACAAGATATATTAATAGAAATATTACAATGTTTATACAGAATTTGCCATTGAAACTTCAGTAATATTTTTATGGTAGCCGGCTCATGTTGGTGTGGAGGGTAACAAGGGTGTGGACAAGATAACTAAACAGGCTCTTAAGCATAATGACACTGACTTCGATATACCCTTGGGTAAATCTACAAAGGTTATAAAGCTCTTTTCATCTTTTTGAAAGCAACAGTTATAGGGGAGAGCACAGTGAGTTGAGCAAGTTTTTACTTACGCCATGCAAAGAGAGCACAGTAATGGGTCCAGCCTAACCCTTGTGTGCTGCTCATTTTAGAGTCACTCATGGTCTTCACGGTCAAAAGTGACCGGACACCTGAACTGTAACTTTTTTGTTCTTCAGTAAAATCAATCATATATATTATTTGTTCAATAATATTTTTTTCTTTTGTATTTTGAGAACATTTCATGTTACTAATTAATATTTATGCAATAATTATAATTTTTTTCCCCATTGAAAATACATTTTTTTTAATAATAATTCAAATTAAAAAAAAAAAATTGTTCAAGTCAAGTCACCTTTATTTATATAGCACTTTAAACTAAATACATTGCGTCAAAGCAACTGAAAAACATTCATTAGGAAAACGGTGTCAATAATGCAAAATGACAGTTAAAGGCAGTTCATCATTGAATTCAGTGATGTCATCTCTGTTCAGTTAAATAGTGTCTGTGCATTTATTTGCAATCAAGTCAACGATATCGCTGTAGATGAAGTGACCCCAACTAAGCAAGCCAGAGGCGACAGCGGCAAGGAACCGAAACTCCATCGGTGACAGAATGGAGAAAAAAACCTTGGGAGAAACCAGGCTCAGTTGGGGGGCCAGTTCTCCTCTGACCAGACGAAACCAGTAGTTCAATTCCAGGCTGCAGCAAAGTCAGATTGTGCAGAAGAATCATCTGTTTCCTATGGTCTTGTCCTGGTGCTCCTCTGAGACAAGGTCTTTACAGGGGATCTGTATCTGGGGCTCTAGTTGTCCTGGTCTCCGCTGTCTTTCAGGGATGTAGAGGTCCTTTCTAGGAGCTGATCCAGCATCTGGTCTGGATACGTACTGGATCCGGGTGACTGCAGTGACCCTCTGATCTGGATACAGACTAGATCTGGTGGCTACGGTGACCTCAGAATAAGAGAGAAACAGACTAATATTAGCGTAGATGGCATTCTTCTAATGATGTAGCAAGTACATAGAGTGTTATGGGAATGAATGCATTATTTCAGATTAAAAAAGAGACTAGGCCTTTAAAATCCAATTTTTGAAGGCAGAGTAGCACCTCCACGTGAGAGCAAAAAAAAAAAAAAGAAAAACTTGTAATTTCATAGTGTAACCACTAGATTCCTGTATAGGAGTGTATAGAGAGGCTTGTGAATTCTCATTGTTTTTATACATAATTGTTTACTTTTATTAGGATGTGGATTTAAATGTACATTAAGGCATTCTCAAAGGCGTGTAGTTTTTTTTTTTTTTTTTTGCATTTTTATTGCTACATTCAAGCCTGAACACAGACAGCACTTTGGTACACAAAGCATAAAAAGTCTATAAAAATGTAGCAGAAATGAACAGGAATGCTTTATCAGAGCTTAATCCTTCTAGGTCTGATCTGGTTTTAACCTTTTATTTCAGTCTTCTGACTCATATGGTTATAGCCATACCAATTCATTATGTATAATTCTGTGTGTGTCTGTGAGAGTGTCAGAGGATGTGTCCACTTTTTTTACTGCACAATAGTCAAATTATTGATTTTATTTTAGATAATTGCAATATTACAGTCACACCAGTTCATAGGTGTGTACAGTATGTGTGTGCAAGTGTGTTGAGTTTGCACTAGATGTTTTAAGAATTTCTCTCCTTAGTTTCTGTGCTTTTTTTCTGCATCATGTGGGATTTGTTGATTATACACATAAAAAATTTCTGCATTTTCGATTTTTTTTCCATTTCCCATTTATTTCTATGTTCAGTTGTTTTTGACCGAAGACCATGAGTTTGAATATTTTTTTTACGACCACTTATAGCTTTTTTGAATCATGCCATCAATTTTGTGTGTGTGTGTTCACACACAAGTGTGTTCGTACCATTCTAGCGAAGATACGATAAAAAAAATTCAAAATGTTAAATTCTCCGGTCAGAAATCACCGAAGACTGCACAGGGGTTAAATAACTAATTACAAAGTACATTTTAATATGTCGTGCATCCTTGGATATATTTAAATTAAGAGCTAAAATAAACAGCTTTTAAATTACGGCTTTAAAAAAAAAAAAAAAAAAAAAAAAACTTTTGTATAATGGTTTGGATAATGGATTGAATGGATGTTATTGACCTTACAGAACTAGGCTAATAGTACTGTTTTATAAAACTAGAAAATAGATCCAATAAATAAGATGCACTCTCCTAATCAATCCCTATTAAGAGGAATCATGGAAAAGGAACCAGGTGATCTAAAAATGGACATGAGTGAATTAATTTTGCAAGGTTTACATAGGAAGCACAACAAAGAAGAAAGGAAAGCTACGAAGAAGAGCAAGAGGAAAAGAAGAAAGAACAGAACACATCCAAGATTAGATAGTCTCTTAAGGAAAAAGGATGATCAGATTATTTAGACACCTAAAGAGAATAAATAAAAGATGAATGAAAATGGTAAAAGAGATGATTGTACTTGGGGGACTTTATCTTGAGTTGGAAACTTTGACAGGCGAGGCTGACGTTTTGAACTTGCAAAAGCCTCAGCGCCGTTTATTAATAAAAACAGAATATAGGAGCAACTGAAATCTTGTTAGTTTCACAAAATCGAGGCGAGAGGAGAGTGGGTGTCATTTGCTCCTGCTTAATGTGTTATTCTTGAGCAGCAAAGTGTGTAATGTGAAATTAGAGCAAAGGTCATGTTTCTCTCACTTTGCAATGAAAAGGTGTTAGAGATGCCACCAAAATCTATATATATATTCTGCTTAGCAACAAAGCTTGCAACTTCTCACTTGTTATGTTGATTATATTCAGAATTTGTTTATTAAAGCGATGCCATTTTATGTGGTGATGCATTAATCATCTACAAACAAGTCTCAAGGTAAATATTTTCCTCATTGACATATTATCTGATGCTGAACATTAATCCCATCCAGCATCAAGAGCATCCGGACCTTTCTGAGTTTATCTTGAACTCCTCCGTCGAATTTCTAACCAACAGGCAGTACAGATCTTTTGATTTGGAATTGGATTTTTGGATTGTGGAGATGTGTGTCGGAGTACTTCGTTATTTAGGGGGAATATAAATACAATAGTACTCTACATCCCACTTGTAAATGCTGCAGGGAAATACAATTTCATAAAAACTTCAAAGGACAATTTAAATAAGCAAGGCCTATTTAAAATTTCAGAACAAATTTCAAAACAAAGAACAAAATTAAAAGCCTTTGGACTAAAAATTATTGTACATCACCACCACTTTCTCAGTCTTTTCAGCTTGTGTTGCTGGGTTTAACATGTTGACAGGTATTATATTAAAGCTAGCTCCAAAATCTACCTGAAACTTCACCTGTTCTTTTCCTAGGAGCATTGCAGCAAAAAACGGTACCTTTCGACTGTCTCGTTTAACTTTTGGACTGCAGTGACCATCCAAGGCAGTCATTAATCAGTCTACAGTCAGTCCACACAGTCCGTACTGCAACAACACTCATTACACACCGCTGCCATGTTTCTTTACTGAAATCGCTGCTTCTGTTTAATGGTGGAGCAAACCAGCTTTAGTTACAGATTTTGCCACTTTCCTGGGATGGAGTGTGAGGCATGATTTGAGCCTGTCGGGAAGTTTAGCCACCCCTTGAACAAAATTGGTGATGTAACCACAATTAAGTGAAGCGTATATCCATTTTCTTCACCCTGTGATGAATTGTTTTTCTTTTTTGCTGTTCAAAGTGATTTTTGTATGTTCAAGGACTCTTGCTTCTTGTGTTTGAACAATGAAATTAGTGGTGAGTCGTTCGCAGATGAGTCAGCTCCTTTAAATGAGTGATATGAGTCGTTTTCTACTACTTTTTTTTTTACTTTCTCAATACAAAAGAAAATAATGGGATGATTTTTGCCACACTGTTTGTTATCCATACGAACTTCATGCACTGACTTTTATGTTGCTTTGATGTGTAGGCTACATGATGATTTTTCACTCGCACAAACACATCAACAGATTCAGCACATGTGCACAATGTGAATAGATACAACTGTATTGGATGCTTCAGTTTTGAAAACTGTCATTTTGTTTTACCTGTTATATTGCACACAATGTTACATTTTGAGTATGATTTGTGTATAATAATTTGTGTTTTGGATAGTTCATTAACCTGAGAGCATGTATGCTGATCAGGCCTACATCACATCTGTTTAATAATGTCTGCATTTACATCTAAAAGATGTATTTTTTTTTTAGAGTTTTTGCACATCTGCAATATGTCTCAAAGACGTTTGTTATAAGATGTTAAATGTTTAGAAAATGTAAGATGTTTATGATTTAGAGTGCATGTAAATCTGCTAGAGAAACCACTGCTGAACACCCAAAACACCTGCAAAGAATGTCACTTAAACTGCAAAGGTATGACATCGACGTCAAGTACATCCCAGTGAAGGACATGTTACTAGCCGACACACTGAGCCGTTCATATTTACCTGAATATGTTTAGTAGAAATGGAGATTGAGAGCATAAACATGGTCCAGCACGTTCATATAGCAGAAGAAAGAATGCAGGCCATCAGAGATGAAACAAGCAAAGACAGAAAAGGCACAGTTGTGAAACGTGGACTACAGATCTTATGCCGTCCAGGTAAATTCAGGGAACATTTTAAGGAGGTATCAGCGACACTTCAGGAACAACAGGGCCACAGGACTAAAATAATTACAGATTAAACAGCCAACTGAGGAATTCAGGATCAAAATGACAGGCTTAAAATCTAGTATAGATAATCTTGTGGTTACTACAGCAAAACCTGAAAGAGTCATTAGACCTCATTACCTCAAAGACTACACACAGTAACCCATTAATATTTGCCTTTATTACAGCCTCCAAAGTTTAGCTGCTATATTTTTCACCTTCAGTTATAGTCTGCATCTTGTAGGTCCCAACGATAGAAAAAAAGTGGGAAAGTTTAACAGTTGTTTAACAGATGTAACTCTATTTAGTGACGAGTTATTAACTGAAGAGGACACTTTATTTTGTTCTGAGTTTAAGTACATGGAAGTATCAGTTTCCATGAATTTGTAATATAATTAGTTCAGTTAGAGTCACTGAATGTTGTGGACAGGAGAACGTTTAGTGAAGTTTCCGACAATACAAAGTAGATGTGAATGCATCCACAATGTTTTGAGTTGTGTTGCAGGTTATAATCTATTTTAAAAAAAGTGTCAGGCGGCGGATTTATTGTTTGACTCTTAAATGACCACCAGGACAAGACCAGAGGAAACAGATGATTCTTCTGCCAATCTGACTTTGCTGCAGCGAGGAATTGAACTACTGGTTTCGTCTGGTCAGAGGAGAACTGGCCCCCCAACTGAGCCTGGTTTCTCCCAAGGTTTTTTTCTCCATTCTGTCACCGATGGAGTTTGGGTTCCTTGCCGCTGTCGCCTCTGGCTTGCTTAGTTGGGGTCACTTCATCTACAGCGATATCGTTGACTTGATTGCAAATAAATGCACAGACACTATTTAAGCTGAACCGAGATTACATCACTGAATTCAGTGATGAACTGCCTCTCATTTTACAAAATTAACTAATTAATGTTATTCAGTTGCTTTGACAATCTTTTTGTTTAAAGTGCTATATAAATAAAGGTGTCTTGAGAATTCATGCTCTGCATTTAACCCATCCAAAGAGCACACAGACAGCAGTGAACACGGACACACACTGTGAACACACACCCAGAGCAGTGGGCAGCCATTTATGCTGCTGTCCCCGGGTAGCTGTTGGGGTTCGGTGCCTTGCTCAAGGGCACCTCAGTCGTGCTATTGCCAGCCCGAGACTCAAACCCACAACCCTAGTGGAGTCCAGCATTTCTGTTGAAGTTATCATTAACTGAACTGTATTAGATGTTTTCTTGTCGGTATCAAGAAGTAGTTTTACTGCAAGATGTTCGTGGCGAAGAGCATTGCAGCAGATCAGAAAGATCTGATTCACAATGTTTCTTTGACTTTCTCGGTCTGTGGTTGCTGTGCATTAGTTTGTGAATCACGTCCAGCTGCAGTTCACACTTCAGGCAGCCTTCAAGCATCGTGCTGTGTGATATTCAGCTATTTATAGTGTTTTGAGTCTTGAAGAATTAATTCTTGGTGTCTTGTGGTTCTGAAGTTCTTGCTCCTGATTGTTCAATTTTTGTAATGACAAACCTTCTGGCTTTTTTTCTTTTCTAAACTGGGTCTGGGACAAACTGGGTCTGGGACAAAGGGGACCATGGAGAATGGCATTGCACTGCTAGCTGGAAGGTATTATTTCTGTTATGTTCTTTAGTCGTAAATATCCATTTAACCCTAAAAGAAATTGCTTTACAATTCTAAATGTAGGGTACAATATAAAAGTATATTGTAATTAGTTCCCACTAATTAAGAACTTGTTTCCCACTTATTATTTTGTTCAATTATTTAAAAAATTACAGTAAATTGTGGCCATGCTGTACTAATGTATTGCCTTGTTTTAGTAAGCTGTGGAGAGAGTAAATTAATATGAAGGAACAAATTCTTAATTCGTGTCCATGTATTTGAAAATCATACAAAATCACAGACAACGTGCATAGAACATCTCTAGGATCCGCTCCAGGTCTTTCTAGTTGCTTGATTATGTATTATGCTTGCATGCTATTTGTCAAACGATTTTCCGGTTATTACCCTCAGCAAGTATGAAAACAAAGCCAAAACCTGAACATTTTTGAAGACCAGGATGTGTCAAAGAAAAGATATATGGTCACTCTACAGGGATGGGCAACTGGAGGGCCTCTTACTTGCAGAGTTCAGCACTAGCCCTAATCAAACACACCTGAGTGTAGATTTCTAGTGATCTTGAAGACATTAGCTTGTTCAGGTGAGTTTGATTAGGGTTGAAGCCAAACTCTGCACTACAGACATTAGTTTAGTTCTTATACAGAATGTCTAAAAATAAACAAATAAAAAACACGTACATATTAAAGGAAGGGTCCAAGCCATTTCAATGTACTTTGAACCTAGCAAGGAGTAGGGCTGTGTGATAAATTTTGTGATGAGACATGATTTTCAAATCATGAAAGCTGTGATTTATTTAAATGAATGCACTGCCATTTCAGAGGGAAACTTGGCACTGTGTTCATTTACATGCCGCCAGCTCATGATTGGGTGTTTGTTTACATGTATAATTGAACACAGTGCCATAGCTCATTCTGCAGCACATTTCACGGTTCATTCCATGGTTCATACCTGCAGCACACTTTTTTATTTGTTTTAGCTGGCAAACCACCTAAATAAAAGCTTACTTAATGTTTGAAAATAAATAAGTTATAAATTTTTTGTTACGGATCACTCGGGAAGCTGAGGAGTAACAGATGAAGATGTTTATTTAAAGACACAAGCAGAGGAGCAGGTAGTGAGGAGTGAATGGGAGTTTGGATCCATGCAGGTAAGGCTGTGACTTCTTGGAGGGATCGTTGAACCACACACACGCACTTCGGGAAACTGGGTCCTTCGGAGATAATCCTTGGAGAGAGAGTAGAAGACGAGTTAGTCCAAATAGTAAGCATACAGGAATGATCTTGTCGCGAACGTGACCGGACGAAGACTGAGTGCGCGTGTGTGGCTTTTATGGTGCAGCGCTGATGAGTGGGTGATGAGGAACAGGTGGTGGTGATCTAGTATTCAGGTGAGGGTGTGCGCTGTGATTGTGTGGAGGTGGAACCTGGCGTGTTTGTAACAGTACCCCCCTCCCCACCGCCCCTTCCTGAGGGCCGGGGACCACGACGTGGTGGGCGTCCTCTTCCCCTGGGAGCTGGTCGATTGGGGTGAATGGAATGGACGGTATCCAGTAAGTTGGGATCCAAGATGTCATTGCGTGGGACCCGTTCCTCTGGACCGTATCCCTCCCAGTCCACGAGGTATTCCAGCTGACCACCACGCCGCCGGGAGTCCAGGATGTCCTTGACAATGTAGGCTGCACCGTCATCCAGGAGGAGAGGAGGGGGGGGGGGGGCTTCCGTCTCGCCAGATTCTGTGGAGGGAGAAACAGAAGGATGGTGAGGTTTCAGGAGTGACACATGGAATGTGGGGTGAATCCGGTATTCAGGAGGGAGCTGGAGTCTATATGTGACCGGATTTATCTGCTGGGTGATGGTGAACGGGCCAATGAATCTGGGACTGAGCTTGTGGCAGGGTAGACACAGGCGGATGTCCCGGGTGGACAGCCAGACCTTCTGACCGGGTTGGTATTGGGGAGCCTCGGACCAGCGAAGATCGGCTGTCGTCCTGCGTCTGCGAAGTGCCCGCTGTAGCTGGTGACGAGCCGCGTCCCAGACCCTCTCGCTCTCCCGGAACCAGTAGTCGATGGCGGGAACATCCGAGGGCTCTCCTGACCAGGGGAATAGAGGTGGCTGGTAGCCGAGTATGCACTGGAAGGGGGTGAGTCCAGTGGTGGGTTGACGGAGGGAGTTTTGTGCGTACTCGGCCCACCCCAGGAATTGGTTCCAGGAGTTCTGGTGGCCGTGGCAGAAGGTACGGAGGAAGCGTCCGATCTCCTGGACCTTCCTCTCCGTCTGCCCGTTAGACTGGGGGTGATAACCGGAGGACAGGCTGATGGCCACACCTAGGAGGGAATGGAATGCTCTCCATACTCGGGAGATGAACTGGGGGGCTTGATCCGACACGATATCTTCTGGGATGCCGAAGTACCTGAAGACATGGTTGAACATAAGTTCTGCAGTTTCCATGGCAGTAGGTTGGCCCTTCAGAGGAAGAAGACAAAAAGCTTTAGAAAATCTATCCACTATTACCAATATACAGGTGTTATTGTCAGAGTGTGGAAGGTCTGTAATGAAGTCCACCCCTAGGTGTGACCACGGGCGATTAGGAACGGGCAGAGGAAGGAGTTTGCCACATGGTAGGTGGCGAGGACTCTTGGACATGGCGCAGCTGGTACATCCACTCACGTACCTTCTGACATCCGAGGCCATGTTGGGCCACCAGAAGCGTTCCCGTAGCAACGAGAGGGTTTCATTGACCCCAGGGTGACCAGTGCCAAGTGATGTATGTGTGGAGTGGATAAGTGGAGTGCGCCGTGTCCTGGGGATGTACAAGTGTCCTGGTGGGCAACCCGGCGGGGTGTCATTAGGAGGTTCGGCAGGAGGAAGAGTCTCAGCTGACCAGGTGATAGGAGCGAAAATGATATCGTCCTGGAGGATGGGTTCTGGATTTTCTGATTTTTCCTCGGGAGCGTAACATCTGGACAGAGCATCGGCCTTCACGTTCTTTACCCCTGGGCGGTAAGAGATGGTAAATTGGAAGCGGGTGAAGAATAAAGCCCAGCGGGCCTGTCTGGGGTTGAGTCTCTTGGCTGCTCTAAGGTATTCCAGGTTCTTGTGGTCAGTGAGAACTTGAAACGGGTGTTTGGCTCCCTCTAGCCAATGTCTCCATTCCTCCAGGGCAAGTTTGATGGCTAGCAATTCCCGATTCCCGATGTCATAGTTTACCTCCGCCGGGTTGAGTTTCCTGGAGAAGAAGGCACATGGATGGAGGCGACTGGGAGTCACCTGCTGCTGGGAAAGGACCGCTCCCACTCCGGTGGTCGAGGCGTCCACTTCCACCACAAACGGTCGATCGGGGTCCGGATGTACTAGGAGTGGGGCAGTCGTGAAGGCTTGCTTGAGGGCTTGGAAGGCTTCAGTGGCGGTAGGAGTCCAGGAGAGAGATTTGGGTTTCTGGCGGAGAAGGTTGGTAAGAGGGCTGGTGATTGTACTGAAATTATGAATGAATCGTCTATAGAAATTGGCAAAGCCAAGGAATCGTTGCAGCTCCTTGATAGTGGTAGGAATGGGCCAGTCCCTGACTGCGCTCACCTTCCCCCGTCCATCCGAATGCCACTGCGGTCAATGGTGTACCCAAGGAACTGCACTGAGGGCTGATGGAAGGAACACTTCTCGGCTTTAAGATAGAGATGGTAGTCCCTCAGGCGTTGCAGGACCTCCGCAACGTGGCGCTGATGTTCTGCCAGGCTCCGGGGGTAAATCAAGATATCGTCTATGTAAACTAGGACGGACTTGTGGAGGAAATCCCGGAGCACCTCATGAATAAAATCCTGGAATACGGAGGGGGCGTTAACAAGCCCATACGGCATGACGCAGTACTCATAGTGGCCAGTAGGGGTGATAAAGGCGGTCTTCCACTCGTCCCCCTCACGTATCCGGATGAGGTTATACGCGCTGCGGAGGTCCAACTTGGTGAACACAGTGGCACCACGGAGATGTTCCAGGGCCGCTGGGACGAGGGGAAGTGGGTACCGGAATTTTAGAGTTATTTTGTTTAGTGCTCTGTAATCGATGCATGATCGCAAACCTCCATCCTTTTTTGCCATGAAGAAGAAGCTGTAAGCAGCAGGGGAGGTAGATGGGCGAATGTATCCTTGTGCCAGCGCCTCCTTGATGTAATCCTCCATGGCCTTCTCCTCGGGAACGGATAGGTGGTATTTCCGTCCCTTTGGCACTGGTTCACCCGGCAGCAGATCAATAGCACAGTCCCACGGCCGGTATGGAGGCAGCTTGGAGGCCCGCTTAGGGCAGAAGACATCGCTGAAGGGGGCGTAGCACTGAGGAATGGTGATGGATTGGTTCTCGACAGGGCTCTCGATAGAGGTGGAGTAGACTGGTAGTGGTTCGGGGGGAAGTTCAACTGGAATAGGGCAACCGGAGATGCATGATTGAAAACAAGCCTCGCCCCACTTCAGGATCTCTCCTGTCTTCCAGGAGATAACGGGGTTGTGCTGCTCCAACCATGGGCGCCCTAGGATGACGTCAGCGGTGGAATCCTTCAGAACCAGCAGATGGATTTCCTCATGGTGCAGGAGTCCAGTTTGGAGGGAGATGGGACCCACACAGTGACGTATGTATTTCTTGCTCAACAGCTTGCCGGTGATTGTGTGGACCTGGTAAGCGGCCGGCGTGGCCGTAGTAGTGAGCTTGAGCTGACGGCAGAGGGCGCCGGAGATGAAGTTGCCGGCTGACCCAGAATCGAGGAGGGCGGAAACTGCAAGAGATACATCGGCAGCAGTAAGTGTCACAACAGTGGTGAGTGGTTTCATTTGGTATCGTGAAGGGAGAATGGCACTCACCATGGGACGAGGAGGACGGACGGGGCACACAGCTATGGTATGCCCCGGAGCTGCACAGTAAAGGCATAGATTCTGGGCCAGCCATCTTTGACGCTCCGCCATAGTGAGGCGGTAGGAGTCAACCATCATGGGTTCACTGGCTGGTTCTGGGGAGCTGACGTTCTCTGGTCGGCTGAGTGGAGTGGAGGAATGCGCCTGGCCCTGGTGCTCTTCTAAGCACGACTGCATACGAGTGGCGAAGCGGATGGACAGCTGGATGAATCGCTCGAGGCTGATGGTATCCTCGTATGCAGCGAGATGCAACCGCACTCAGGGTTCCAGTCCTTGATGGTAGGTCGTTAGCAAAGCCTGTTCGTTCCATCCACTGAAGGCCGCCAGAGTTCTGAACTGCAAGGCATATTCATTGACAGACATTTTCCCTTGTTTTAAATTGTACAGCTTCTCACCTATCGAAGAATCCCAGGCAGGTCTGCCGAAAACTTCTCGGAAATGGTTGATGAAGCTAGAATAAGACTGGATAACTGGGTTATTTTGAGTCCAGAGTGAATCTGCCCACAGTAGTGCTTTGCCTTGCAATTGGGAAATGATAAAGGCTACCTTAGAGCGGTCCGTTGGATACAAGTGCGGTTGCATCTCCAGGACCAGTGAACACTGAAGCAGGAAACCGATGCATTCCTCCACCGAGCCAGAGTAGGGACTGGCGTGCACGGCAGATGAAGGAGTGATGACAGGATCGGCCGAAGTTTTCGCTGGTGGTGGAGATGCTGGGGCTGACATGAGTGTTTGACGGAGTGCATCTACCAGATCTTGAAAGGGGTCCGTGAGGCTCATGCTTGTGCCTGTCGGTGCTGGTCCGGTCATCTGTTACGGATCACTCGGGAAGCTGAGGAGTAACAGATGAAGATTTTTATTTAAAGACACAAGCAGAGGAGCAGGTAGTGAGGAGTGAATGGGAGTTTGGATCTGTGCAGGTAAGGCTGTGACTTCTTGGAGGGATCGGTGAACCACAGACACGCACTTCGGGAAACTGGGTCCTTCGGAGATAATCCTTGGAGACAGAGTAGAAGAGGAGTTAGTCCAAATAGTAAGCATACAGGATTGATCTTGTCGCGAACGTGACCGGACGAAGACTGAGTGCGTGTGTGTGGCTTTTATGGTGCAGCGCTGATGAGTGGGTGATGAGGAACAGGTGGTGGTGATCTAGTATTCAGGTGAGGGTGTGCACTGTGATTGTGTGGAGGTGAAACCTGGCGTGTTTGTAACAATTTTACAGTACTAAGCCTATAGAATAAATTATATTGATTAAATACATATTTTTTTATTTTACAGTATATTATTATTGTTTTTGTGCATAAATCAAAAAAGTATTATAGTTAAATTGAATGGGTCAAAAACAGTGTGAATGTGGCCTATGAAGACTTAAGTTAAAAAACAGTTTACTCTGTAAAAAAAAATAAAAACAAGAATAATTTTCAGTTGAAAAAAAAAAAACTCACCTGATGAAGATTCCTGTATTTTTAAATACCACTGGTGTCAAAAGTATTCACATTCATTATTCAGGTAGAAGTGTAGATACTAGGGTTTAAATAGACTTTTATAGAAGTTGAAGTATCAACTCAAGCTTTTTACTCAATTAAAAGTGTAAAAGTACTGGTTTAAAAAACTACTTAAAGTATAAATGTAAAAGTGATGTAAGGAAAAAAATGCCATTAAGAACAAAAGCTTAGGCAGGGGCCTATTGTGCACTACATCACCTCCTCACAAATTTTTTTTCTAAAGGCTATAGGCCATAATGACTATAATGTTCTATTAAAATGTTCATGTTGAAAAATTTGGGATGCACTAGGCTACCTGTTTCAGCCGCATATATGCCCATTGAAAATGAACACATTTTAGTACAATGCAAATACATCAAAGAACTAGAGATATGATGACTAGTTGCCTATAAGTATTGTTATGGTGCAAAAAGTCAAACTTCAGAGGCATTTGATCAATAACCTTTAATGGAATGTAAATGTACATCCAAACTTAGCTGCAGGGATCTGCGAGGGCAATGGACAAGAACACTGGTGTACCCAGGGCAGGCTTAGTAACAATTACCCTTGTACGGTTGTCTATTTATAATAAACATTAGTGCTGTCAAAATGAATGATTAATCCAAGTGATTAATAAAAAAAGAAAAATTAAAAATAACTTAGAATCCTGATACCTTCTTGATTGATACCTTCCTGTATTCGCTACATACTCTGCTATGTCCAGTGTTGGGGGGGGGGGTAACAAGTTAGAAAGTTGGTATAGCCTAAAACATTGTCAATCACAAACGCTAATTCAAACGTCTCACTACTGACCTACAGTAGCTTAATTTGCGGAGGAAGAAGAGAAAGCACCCATTGGATAAATGAGCCAGTAGTTGAGAAATAATAACTTAAGAAATATATTTTTTGATAAACTAAAGATGTCCTTGCAGGAGTGTGATGTGATTTGTGTCGTGTGCAGGTGCAATGGATCACATACAAACCAATAGAGTGTCGGAATGGTATATGTTTATACTTCTCATCCAACCACAATCCAATTCACTTCATCCGGATGGCGCGATTTATCTGAATAGATTTTATTATTTTTTCTTTTTTAATGATGACAAGCCAGAATGAAAACAAGCCGAAATGAAATAGAAGTAACAAACCTATTTTTTAAATGTAAGGAGTAGAAAGTACAAATAATTTCTTGAAAATGTTAGGAGTAGAAGTAAAAAGTTGGCTGAAAAAAATGACTACAGTAAAGTATACGTAGATACCCAAAATTTCTACTTAAGTAAGGTAACAAAGTATTTGTACTTCGTTACTTGACACCTCTGTTAAATACCCCTGTATTCATAATGTATGTCTCAGAAAAAATATAACAAAATAAAACATCGAACAAAATAAAACAGAACATCACAATGTCAGTTTTTACAATATACTGTGCAGAGCTAGTAAGTGCCTCCCACAGTGTCCTAGCAGCTACAGCAATGTGGCATATCAGAACATCTTAGTAAGCTCACATCATGGTGCTGGGTTTTACAAGTTAACACGTTTTCCTTAGACTCTACGCATGTTGTCGGTGTAGTTGATTTGTGTTGTGTGTTTCTGACAGGAGAGAGAGCACCAACAGCTTTGAGGTGCAGGTGATGGCTCAGTTTGACAGACATAACTCTCAGGTGTGGCGCGTGAGCTTGCTCGTTCCAGATGCTCGCCGCTGAGATGAAACAAGTGTTTGATTGGGCCGTCGCCGGGAGGGAGGCAGCCAGAATGCTTGCAGACCTGCGACAAGGAGAGAGATTGGTGTGGGATTTCTCGATCGAGTTCCGAACCTTAGCGGTGGAGTGTAAATAGAACGAGGACCCGCAGTGGGACATGGTCCTGCATGGGTTGGCTGACCGCGTCCTGAGAGAGATCTATGCCCTGGATCTTCTTAATTCTCTCAATGGACTTATTGAGTTGGCACTAAGAGTTGATGCACCAAACCAGCCATACTCTGAGAGATCCTGCGGGTTCACGAATCAGCGGCAGGGACGCGGTCAGCCCCATCTACAATCACAAGCCCATGCAGGTAGGGTGAGCTCGGCTTTCCCGGGAGGAGAAGGAGAGGCTGAGATCCCAGGGCCTTTGCCTTTACTGCGGGGGAGCCGGTCATCATGCCTACATCTGTCTGGTCAATGGGCCCAGCCTGATAATAAGTATGAATCTACCATCGGGTGGGATCTCTGCCGAGAAGACCTCATCATCATCTACGCTCCTCCCGGGTAAGACTGAGATGGTCAGCACACACCCACGACTGTCAAGCACTTCTGGACTCCAGGGCTGAGGGTAATTTCATGGCATGGCATGCACACAAGCTTCAGATTCCCCTCAAACCACTCACTCACAGGATCACTTTTTCACACCCTCAATGGCCAAAGACTTCCTGTCATTTCATTCACTACTGGAGACATTAACCTCATCACGTCAGGCAGCCACTCTGAAATCATCTCCTTTTGTATACTGGACTCCCCGCTTGCACCCATAGTCCTTGGACACCCCTGGCTCATCCGTCACATCCCTAAAGTGGACTGGCAACTGCGATCTGTCTTGGTCTGGAGCAATAAGTGTCATGAGTCTTCTCTTGTGTCTGCCTGTCCGTCTGTTTCTGTGTTTCAGGAGGAAGCAGTGGATTTGTCTAACTTGCCCGCGGAGTACCTCGACCTGAAGGAAGTGTTCAATAAGTCTCGTGATGCTTCTCTTCCTCCGCTTCATCCCTATGACTGTGCCATAGATTTATTGTCAGGTAAGTTTCCGCCTAAAGGCAAATTATATTCGCTTTCTGTTCCGGAAAGGGAGGCTATGGAGAAATATATTTCTGATTCTCTAGCTTCGGGGTTCATCCGCCCTTCCTCCTCTCCAGCGGGGGTTGGGATCTTTTTTGTGGAGAAGAAGGACGGATCTTTGCGACCTTGTATCGATTACCGGGGACTGAACAGCATCACGGTAAAGAATACTTATCCTTTGCCGTTGATGTCTTCAGCCTTCGAGAGGTTGCAGGGAGCGTCGATCTTCACGAAATTGGACTTACGTAATGCTTATCATTGGATCCGTATTAAGGAGGGGGATGAATGGAAGACCGCTTTTAACACCCCCAGGGGGCACTTTGAATATTTGGTCATGCCTTTCTGTTTGTTTAACTCCCCAGAGGCCTTCCAGGCATTCGTCAACGACGTGCTGCGAGATATGGTCGACCAGTTCATATATGTCTTCCTGGATGACATATAAATTTTTTCCTCTTCTCTCCAGGAACACGTGCAGCATGTCCGACGAGTGCTTCAGAGGTTGCTAGAGAATGGGCTTTTTGTCAAGGCAGAGAAATTTGCTTTTCATGCAAAGTCTGTTCCTTTTCTGGGGTACATCGTGTCGACTGAGGGAATGCGTATGGATCCTGAGAAGGTTAAGGCTGTGGTAGATTGGCCAAGTCCAGATTCCCGTAAGGCCCTACAGAGGTTTCTGCGGTTCGCTAAGTTCTACCGGCGTTTTATTTGCAATTTCAGCCAACTAGCCACACCTCTGACCGCCTTGACCTCCCCCAGAACCACGTTTAGGTGGTCAGACACAGCCGAGGCTGTGTTTTCCAATCTGAAGGGTTTCTTTGTTTCAGCCCCCATCTTAATTACCCCTGATCCATCATGTCAGTTCGGGTGGAGGTCGATGTGTCTGAAGTGGGGGTAGGTGCAGTGCTATCCCAACGTTCTCCCACAGACGACAAGATGCACCCATGAACGTTTTTTTCCAACCGGTTATCCCCTGCCGAATGTAATTATGATATTGGTAACCAAGAGTTGTTGGCAGTCAAGATGGCATTGGAGGAATGGCACCACTGGTTAGAAGTCTCGGGGGTTCCTTTTATAGTATGGACCGACCATAAGAATCTATAATACATTGGAACTGCAAAAAGGTTGAACTCCAGGCAGGCTCAGGGGGCACTTTTTTCAGTCGTTATGATTTTACTCTCTCATTCCGCCCAGGTTCTAAGAACATCGAACCCGATTCTTTGTCGCGCATTTTTGACCGTTCCGAACGCCCGTCTACTCCCAAGTGTATTTTACCCGAGACACTAGTGGTCTTCACACTCACATGGGAGGTCAAATCTAAGTTCAAGACAGCCTTAGAAGGGGTAACACCTCCGCCCGGGTGCCCACCGAATCGGTTATTTGTGCCGGAGGGATTACGGTCCTACGTTATTCAGTGGGGGCATTGTTCCAATGTGGCTTGTCACCCAGGAGTTAATGTACTAAGTTTTGGGTCAAGCAATGATACTGGTGGCCACTTATGGCTCACGACCTTCACAGTTTTGTTTTGGCTTGCTCAGTTTGTGCCACTGGTAAGACTTCCAATCGACCCCCAGATGGTTTACTTCAACCGCTGCTGATCCCTTCGAGACCCTGGTCCCATATTGCGCTAGATTTTATTACCTCCCAGGGCAACACGATAGTTTTGACCGTGGTGGATCGGTTCTCGAAAGCAGCCCACTTTATTCCTTTGCCCAAATTACTCTCAGCCAAGGAGACAGCGTTGACCATTGTATATCATGTCTTTCACTTACATGGCCTCCCGACAGATGTGGTTTCCGACAGGGGACCCCAGTTTGTGTCCAAATTTTGGCGAGAATTTTGTAGATTGTCAACTGTCAGTCTGTCCTCAGGGTTTCACCCCCAGAGCAATGGTCAAACCGAGAGAGCCAACCAAAATTTGGAGAGGGTGTTACGATGTCTGGTCTACACAAGCCACCAATTTTTCCCAGTCTGGAATCCGATGTCGCGGTCCCCTCCGTTCACGCCTTTGTCCAGAGGTGTCACCGCACATGGACTAGAGCCCGCGAGACTCTACTCCAAGTGGGGGCTCTTACCAAGGCTAAAGCCGATCGCCACTGGTCTAAACCTCCTCTCCGTTCCGTTTCCAATAAGCTTGCACCCAAATTCATTGGCCCGTTTACTGTCACCAAGATCATTAGTCCGGTGGCAAATAAAGACAAAGCCTGTGTTTCATTCTCTGATTAATCTGCCTGCCCCGGTCCCCCCACCGCGACTCGTAGATGGGTAACCTACATATTTGGTTAATCATATTCTGGACTCAAGACGGAGGGGACGTGGATTTCAGTACTTGGTGGACTGGGAAGGTTATGGTCTGGAGGAGAGAAGTTGGGTGCCTGCTAGAGACATCCTGGATCACTCCCTTATCTGTGATTACAATCGACAGGTAAGGGAGTCTGGGGACACCAGGAGGCATCTCTAGGAGGAGGGGTACTGACACGGTTCATGAATGGATTGTTTCCTGCTTGTCTCATGTTACGTTGTTTGCTGATTGCTGAACAGTCATTAGTGATCAGCGGCAGCTGCATCTCATTCCATCTGCCTATTTAATGACCTGTCTTTCGTCTCTTATTTGTCAGATCGTTGTTTGAGGTCCTCCATGCTACATGTCTGTCTTCCTCCTGCTCAGCATTCCTTCTCGTGTGTTCGTTCTGGTTCTGTGTTCTGTGGATTCGTCGTCATCACCTGGACCTTTCATCATCCCTCACCATCCCACTCGTCCTGTGCTGCCATCGAGGTCCCTGCGCCACTCACCGTCAACTGAAGCCTTTCTCATTGTCGTTCCTAATGAATTGTTACTTGCACTTTTGCTTCCTGTCCTCTTTCCTGACACAAACTGATTGACTACATAGCCAAAATCAAGTACAGATAAAAAAGTAGTAGAAACTAATTTCTTTCTTGCATCAAATGAAGAACAAAACTTGTTCCTAAAATATAACCCAAGCTTAATTTTCCAGTTGAGTAATATGTGACCCAAAAGATAGAACATCATCAACAATGATGCCAAGATATTTGTACTCTTTTACTAATTTAATCAGGTAATGTCTGGTAAGGTCTGAAGAGAAATTCAATTACTTTAAAGTTTTTTTCTGAACCAGAAAATAACATATACTTGGTTTTATCACCATTCAGAACAAGTTTTAAACTGGAAAGCCGTGACTGAATGACATCAAAGGCTGACTGAAGCCCAGGCTTGAACAAGGCTTGCTGCCCAGAAGAAGCACTACAGTACATGATATCATCTGCGTAAAAATGAAGGTTGGCATCTTGAATGTCATACTCGAGACTGTTTATATAAATGGAAAATAAAAGGGATCCCAAGACAGTTCCTTGGGGAACACGTTTAGCAGTCTCCAATGAATAGGATATTACTTTCTATTCTATGAGTCCTTTTACTTAAATCATTTGTAAATCAAACAAAAACATAACTTGATAAACCAATGCTTTTCAATATACAGTATGCAGCAATATTTCATGATCCACTGTGTCAAAAACCTTAGATAAATCAATAAAAAGAGAGGCACGAAATCAACATTATCTATTGATCCCACAATATAATTTAAAACTTTCAGAACAGCTGTTGTACTGTGTTTTTTGCGTAACCCCAACTGATTAATGGACAACACTTTGTTTGCATTCAAATAACATGTCAACTGTTCGCTGATAAGCATTTGTTCTTTTTCTGAGATACTAGTGGATTCCATATTTATACATGAAGGGAAGCTAGAAGTATTTTTACTGCCTTTTAACAATTTTATGTTCTGCCAAAATTGTTTGGGATTATTTGAATAAGTAGCATTTGCTATAAAGTAATCAGCCTTAGCTTTTCTGATAGCAACTGTGCATTTATTTCGAAGCTGCCTAAAGCAGTGTTACAGAATGGTGTGTGCTAACGAAGGACAAAAGTGCTAGAGGAGGATAGTGATCAAAATAAGGAGTTTACTGGATGATGAAGAAGATTAAGTTACATTTACATTCAGGATAGGTTACAATAGACATTCACAATACATTCAACAACGCTAAACAATCACGGACGAGGAGGAACTGAACAGAACGGGTATTTATACACACAGAAGGTAATGAGGGAACTGGAAACAGGTGGGGATCAATCACTTATCTAAAACAAGAAAAGGAAGGTGACCAAATAAGGAAACAGAAAGTTCGGAAACATGACAGTTCGCCCCCTCCCGGAACAGTGCGTCCTCGCACCACAAGAGGAATACCAGCGGAGGGAGGGTGGGGGTTCTGGAGGCGGGCGAGGAGCAGGCCAGGAGCAGGTGACGAGGAAGCATGGAGGTAGGGACCAGAGCGGAGTGGATGGAGGGAGGAGCCAGGGAGGAGCCCGGAGCAGGAGGAGCCAGATGGTCCACCAGAGACCAGCCAGGACGGAGATCCATGGTGGAGTCGACGGCGGGAGGAGCCATGGTGAAGGGGCCGACGACACCAGGGGGCCGACAGGCGGAGACTGCACCGGTGGGTGAGGAGCCCAAGATGGAGCAGCACAGCCGCAGAGCCAGGGTGACGTTGAGGATCCGGAGGGCCTAGGTAGAGCAGAAGGCTCTGACGACCAAGGCGGAGGCGGGGTCCTGGAAGACCGCTGTGGAGCCGGAGTGACTGAGGATGACGGTGGAACCAGAGGGAAGGAGGAGCCTGACAGAGCCGGAGGGATGGAGTGACGAGGTGGAACCAGAGGAGTGGAGTCCCGAGGCGGCGGATGGTCGACGACTGACCAAGGTGGAGCCGGAGGGACGAGGGAGCCCGGTGGAGCAGGTGGGATGACAGGCCATGGTGGAGACGAGGGAGCTAAGAGCCAAGGCGGAGCCGCTGGGTCGAAGGACCGAGGAGGAGTCCAGGGCTCGGAGGCTGGAGGCGGAGACAGGGCCTTAACACGCCAAGGCGGAGCTGGAGACTGGCAGTCCAGCGGCGAACCATCGCGCCCAGATGGCGCGGACTGAGGGTGAGCTTCGGGACTGACTGGCACCAGCAGGGATGACGAGGAACTGGCTGGTCTAGGAGGAGGAGAGAGAGGAAGGATGGGAGGAAACACAGGAGGATCAGGGCTGGACGGAACCAGCGGAAGTGGAGCAGAGGGACTGGCAGGTCTAGGAGGAGGTGGGAGAGGGAGGCTGGGAGGGAATACAGGAGACACAGAAGATTCAGAGCTGGGCGGAACCAGCGGAGACACAGAAGATTCAGAGCTGGGCGAAACCAGCGGAGACACAGGAAATTCAGGGCTGGGCGGAACCAGCGGAGACACAGGAAACTCAGGGCTGGGCGGAACCAGCGGAGAAACAGAAAATTCATAGCTGGGCGGAACCAGCAGAGAAACAGAAAATTCATAGCTGGGCGGAACCAGCGGAGAAACAGAAAATTCAGGGCTGGGCGGAACCAGCGGAGATGGACATCGACATCACGCTCACGAATAAGAGCAGATAGAGCTTCAGAAAACCAGGGATTTTCCCTACCTTTAACGCAGTTTTTTTAAAGGTGCATGCTTATTGATTGATGATATAAAGCCATCATACAAATATTTACATGCAGACTCAACATCAGGGATAAGAAAGATCCTATCAAAATCATAATGTGTTCATTAAAATGAAGGAAACATCGCCTCATAATAATATGAGGCTTATGCTTGGGTCATTTGGTGTCTCTGACTGTGGCAATGACACAGTGGTCACTAACATCATTAGCAAATACAGAGGCTAAAAGTACTTATGGGGAGCATTACTAAAAATGAGATCAGTTAATGTGGAGTTTTTGTGATCCTTCAAGTTAGGTCAAGTAGGTGTATCGACTAACTAAAAGAGGTTATTAATAATTCATATTTTAAACTACTGACTCAGAAAGTAACTTCAGTGAGTGTAACTTCAAAGCTATCCTTCACATAAACTGCTTCAAACTCTCCCCTACCCCAATCAGCCCTGTAACCGGTATAACCATCAACACCTATAGATTTATCTGAAACCGTTTTATTGAGCCATGTTTCAGATATTACTATAACGTCAGAGCTTGTACACTTCTCACATTCATGTGAATAAAACCCAGGCCTTATCTAGATCTAAATTCGGCAGGAACTTTAAAAGTGGAATCAGAATCATTGTAAGGACCAGGATCAGAACACTAGACATGATGGTGCTGTTGTTTTGAAGCTGCTGGCATGTGTTGAATGTTGTGGACAGTAGAGGGAGACAGTGTATCATTCAGCCAGGTTATGTTCAAATTGCTCTGTCTCCAAATATCCTCTTGGAATAACTAACACATCCACTTTAACCCTTTAGACTAACTGAATTGCCAGATTTCAGTAACTCTTCTATGATATAAGCACAGATTGTTTTTTTGTTTTTTTTAAGCATCCTTTTGCTTTACTAAATCCTAGTAGTTCCAGTAATGAAACATTTGACATGCCAAACAATATCTTTCTGGGTTAATAAACTATCACCATAAATCAAAGGCTGGAACCTGATCATTAATGCCATATATACAGTATTGGGGATCCTGAGATGCTTGTTCTCCTTCATTACAGGAACTCTGCATTCTTTATAGTGGTTCCACTTGAAATGGGAATTCAAAAGGGGAACATTTAAGCAGATTTAGAAATGAATACAACATTCATGAGTGTATTTTTTCTAAAATAAAGTTTGTTTTTCAGTTCTGAGTTATGTAATAAAAACCTCACAACTGAGGTTTGTCTGAATTGTGTTTGTCCTTAAGTTAAGGAGACTTTGCAAGAGGAAAAAAAAAAAAATCTTAGCGTTTTTGAAATGTTACTGTGAACAAAATCCTGATTCAGTCCCACTCAGATCTTGACCCCTGTAAATTATAGTGGCGACTGAAGGCTAAAATATTAAATGCTGCAGTTTTTAATTAAAAGTTATCAAAAGAGTTTTTTCTTTATTTTCTGTGTAATAAAAGTTTATTAGACACTAAAAAATATTCATTAACAAATTAGCTAGTCACCTTAATTAACCTTACTAAAATTGTTTTAATTTAATCAGTTTTGTCTTAATGTTTAGTGGTGGAAAATAAAATCCACCATAACATAAATCTAGTTTGCAAGTTGATATCTTAGTAGATATCATCGGTAACATTTTAGATTAAGAAACACCATTCCCTATTAATTAGTTGCTTATTAGTATGCCTCATTATCTGTTTATTAGTACGTATAAAGCACATATGTCTTATTCTGCTTGACCATAAGTAAAGACAATGTATGGATTGGCCCTAAGCCAGAGCGATGTTCCATCATGAACATTGTTGTCCTTGCTGTCCGACTTATTCAACAATAATTGAGCATTTTGATAATACATGTATTGTCATTAATTTCAACACTATGCTTGCAGCAAGATAACGGCTTGGTCCTGTCCCCTCAGCAATGTGTTTCCATAATACAAAGAAATTCACATTTGACGAACTGAGGATTCTTCATTGTTCATATTTGATTATATTGCATACTGGGAAACATTCCAGTACTTTCAGACCCTTTTCTACATGTTCTGCTTTTTCTAGTATTCAATGGTCTCTAGGACGCTTCTCTCACACTCTCCAAATACAGTAAATGCATATTCTGATCAGATAGCAGATAACCAATATTTTAATATGGTTGTAAGTTGATTGTTTTTTTTGAGCTTGTAATAATAAGTGTTCTTTTCTCATCTCTATTCACAATATCCTTTGTTAAGCAGTTTGGACCTGGGTAGAGGCCTGAAAGTTTTTACCTGGAGAGCAGTGCAGCTTTATACTCTTTAAAAGCAGACAGGCATTGTTTGATGTAATGAAAGCAGTTTGCAGTATTTGTGTTCAGAATGGCAGAGTTTGAATGTAAAATTACACCTAAATATAAAACTAATAAGATTGACTTTAAAATGACAAAAAAGATTAGTAAAATGTTAAACATAAACGTTTAATACAATGAACTACATATTTAATTACAGATTATTTTATGTAAATTTGTATGTAATTTAAGAAAACAGAATAAAAAAATGTTCATAGAGCAAATGTTTGAGCCTGAGATACTGTACGTCATCGACAAATGGCTCCATCTCCATCAATCAACACGACGAACATTAATATCAAAATATCACACGACAAAATGTATGGTTCTTCACATGGTATGTATAATCGGTGTCATCAAATGTGTTTATTACCATTATCAAAATTGTCTTTGTTATGTCCAGATCATAGTTTACCCTAAAAAGAAATGGATAAATTACTATTTAACCATTTTTTGTGATTGATTTACCTCTATATTTTTGAATGTGTTAAAGTAAAAAATACTGTTATGAAATGTTTTTAGTTTAATAATTATAAATTAAGGGTAGTTAATTTTGTTGTATTGTAAGAATTTTTTACATTTATTTTTAAGGAAAGGTATCCTTGCTTTATAAAAAATCATAACAGTCCTAAACCAGATTTTTTTATTTAGAGAAATAAGATTTCTTATTTATTTTCTTTTGATTTTCATTCATTATATTACACATTTTATGTAATATAATCAGACTACTTTTTGAATGCATTTATATAACTTTTGATCTAACTTATTTATCTCATTGATTTAAATATGATCATCTTGGACCATATTGATACAAAAATAGAAAGAGAAAGAAAATATATTCAACATTTTTGTTATTAACAACATGAAGTGCATTAAACATTACATTCAATAAAAATAAAACATGTTCTAAAAGATTAAATATTTGTTTACCTGCATGTCATGTGACTTTTAACTTGCAAATGTGTTACTTCATTATGAACTTATTACCTTAACCTATTTCAAATAAATATATTAGGTGGAAGAGGTCCCTGCATTTCATAAGAAATAACATGAATATGTGCATTATAATGTGTTAGAAAGACAAAAGCCTTCCTGTCAGGATTGTGTTGTGTCTTGTTCCCCATGCGCTCCCTGTGTCCCAGTGGTTATGCCCATATTTGGTTAGTTTTCTGTTCCTGTCCTGATTATGTTGATATAATTCCAGGTGTTCCCTGTTTGTTTTCATTGATACCAGGTGTGTATTGTCTTCCCCTCATCTTGTCAGGTGTTTAAATTGTATTCTCTGTCTTTAGTTCAGCATCTGGTGTTGTTTATATTTACATCCTGTGCTACTTGTATTTTCTTGATTATCATTAAATTCCTTCTTGATTTACTCCTGGTCTTCTCGTACCTTGCTCCGTGCTCCCCCACAGTAGTTCTGTGACAGAATACCGGACCAAGCAGCATCATTCCCCTGTGTTTTTTTCTGCCTTTTTTGAAAGTTTTTTTTTTGTTCTGCCTGCGGTTATGGAAATTGCCGTTGGTTTGCCGCCTTAGCTCGCATGGATCTTCCCTTCGTTTAATATTTCTGTGAGTTTTGCAGGCTTGCAGTGGCTATGGCCCTCGATGACTCCACCCTCAACTCACTGTTCTGGCACGAGGCCAATTACCATGGCCTCGTGGACCTCCTAGACACCACAGGGCTAAACTGGAGGGAAGGAATCCTCCGGTGTCTGGAGAGCGTCCGGCCCAGAACCAGAACCAGCCCTCTAGCCATGGCATCCTCCTGCACGCTTGCCATTCCGATGTGAAGCCCCTCGGCTGTGGCAACCCCAAGCCTGCCAGCTGCTCCTATGGCAAGCCTGCCAGCTGCTCCAATGTTGACTCCAGACAAAGAGCTTGCTCCTATGTCGGCTCCAGCCCAAAACTCATTCCAGTACCAGCTCCTCGAAAGCGCCTTGCGGTGCCTGCTCCCCCAGAGTGCCCTTCAGCGCTAGCACCTCTTAAACGCTTACCTGACCCCATTTGATCCCAGGGAAGGCTCCTGATTCCCCATCGATCCCAGGGAGGGCTCGATATCACCAGTTAAGCCCAGGGAGGGATCCAGATCCTCAAGTAAGCCCTGGGAGGGCAACAGAGCAATGTCATGGCCCACAGATGACTTTAAAACCATAAGTGTCCCCTAGTATTTGGGGGCGGGGGGTGCTCCAGCTGTAGAGACCATTCCCTGCTCCACCATGGACTCCCGAGTCTCCAAATCCACCATGGCCTCCCGAGTCTCCAGATCCGCCATGGCCTCCCAAGTCTCCTGATCCGCCATGGGCTCCTGAGTCTCCTGATCCACCATGGCCTCCCGAGTCTCCTGATCCGCTATGGACTCCTGATCGGCCATGGCCTCCCGAGTCTCCTGATCCACCATGGCCTCCCAATTCTGCTGATCCACCATGGCCTCCTGAGTCTCCTGATCCGCCATGGCCTCCCAATTCTCCAGATCCGCCATGGCATCCCGAATCTCCTGATTTGCCATGTCCTCCCAAGTCTCCTGATCCACCATGGCCTCCCAATTCTCCAGATCTGCCATGTCCTCCCGAGTCTCCTGATCCACCATGGCCACCCGAGTCTCCTGATCCGCCATGGCATCCCGAATCTCCTGATTTGCCATGGCCTCCCAATTCTCCAGATCCACCATGGCCTCCCGAGTCTCCTGATCCGCCATGGCCTCCCAATTCTCCAGATCCACCATGGCCTCCTGAGTCTCCTGATCCGCCATGGCCTCCCAATTCTCCAGATCTGCCATGGCCTCCCGAGTCTCCAGATCCGCCATGGCCTCCCGAGTCTCCTGATCCGCCATGGCCACCCAATTCTCTAGATCCGCCATGGCCACCCGAGTCTCCTGATCTGCCATGGCCACCCGAGTCTCCTGATCCGCCATGGCCTCCAGATGCGCCAAGGCCTCCAGATCCGCCATGGCCTCTCAAGTCTCCTTATCCGTAATGGACTCTCAATTCTCCAGATCCGCCATGGCCTCCCAATTCTCCAGATCCACCATGGTCTCTCAATACTCCTGATCCGCCATGGCCTCCCGAATCTCCTGATCCACCATGGCCTCCCAGTTCTCCAGATCTGCCATGTCCTCCCGAGTCTCCTGATCCACCATGGCCTCCCAATTCTCCAGATCTGCCATGTCCTCCCGAGTCTCCTGATCCACCATGGCCACCCGAGTCTCCTGATCCGCCATGGCCTCCCGAGTCTCCTGATCCATCATGGCCACCGAGTCTCCTGATCCGCCATGGCCTCCAGATCCACCATGGCCTCCCGAGTCTCCTGATCTGCCATGGCCTCCCGAATCTCCTGATCCACCATGGCCTCCCAATTCTCCAGATCCGCCATGGCCTCCCGAGTTTTCTGGTCCGCCATGGCCACCCGAGTCTCCTGATCCACCATGGCCTCCAGATCCGCCATGGCCTCCCGAGTCTCCTGATCCGCCATGGCCTCTGTTTGTTTTCATTGATCCCAGGTGTCTCATCTTCCCCTTGTCTTGTCAGGTGTTTAAATAATGTTCAATGTCTTTAGTTCAGCTTCCTTTGTTATTTCTACATCCTATGCTACTTGTATTTTCTTATCATTAAATTCCTTCTTGATGTACTCCTGGTCTCTTTGTTCCGGGCTCCCTCACAGTAGCACGGTGGCACTTCCAAAGGCATAATAATACATGGTTAAATAACACACTCTGGTAATGTGACAACACTGAGTGATAATTAAAAAAAATGCATGTGTTCATCAGTAGTTTATACAATGTTGAGAAAACCCTTAAAACTGAAATGATTTTTGTAAATCTAGTGGTCAAATGATGTGTGGCCTCTTTTTGTGTAATTAAAGCCAGCTGACTAGTGATTGGTCTTTGTGTGAATGTCCACAAAACTGGATGACTTTCTGAGTGTATATAAGTGATAAAGCGATTTTTAGAAAGGAAAAGTTTTAATATGTAAAAGAAGTATTAGGGAGAATCAATAAATTAAGAATAATTTATTGCTATTGCATGAATATGTAATTATATAAAAAAAAATCCTTTTTTTTTTGCCAAAGCCAAATTGGATTGCCAAACGAGGTCAAAAAAAAAAAAAAGATCAAACACCTTGAGTCAAAATAGTTGATTTTTTTTCTCCTCTGTGTCTGTGGCAGATGTAAGTGGTCAGGGCTTAGGCCCTCAGGCTGCTGAGAGCGTGTTAATCAGGAGAACATACAGAATTGTGGCCTAATTGCACACCTGCCAACCCTGTGCTCATATCTGAGTTGGGCTGGCATGGATTCTCTCAAACAGAACCACACAGTAATGGCAAACACACTTGTTAAATCCTTGCCAGAGGGTTCAAGCTCTTTTTGGTAAATGAGTCTTTTAAGAGGGTGCAATGACACAAGCCCTCCTCTCACATTAGCACCTCTTTCTGCACTAGCCCCACCCCTTCCTGCTGCTGTCCCACTATCTGTCTGTCGGTCTGTCTATCTATCTATCTATCTATCTATCTATCTATCTATCTATCTATCTATCTATCTATCTATCTATCTATCCATCTATCCATCCATCCATCCATCCATCCATCCATCCATCTATCTATCTATCTATCTATCTATCTATCTATCTATCTATCTATCTATCTATCTATCTATCTATCTATCTATCTATCTATCTATCTATCTATCTATGTTGTTCTCTATCTATCTATCTATCTATCTATCTATCTATCTATCTATCTATCTATCTATCTATCTATCTATCTATCTATCTATCTATCTATCTATGTTGTGCTATATCTATCTATCTATCTATCTATCTATCTATCTATCTATCTATCTATCTATCTATCTATCTATCTATCTATCTATCTATCTATGTTGTGCTCTATCTATCTATCTATCTATCTATCTATCTATCTATCTATCTATCTATCTATCTATCTATCTATCTATCTATCTATCTATCTATCTATGTTGTGCTATATCTATCTATCTATCTATCTATCTATCTATCTATCTATCTATCTATCTATCTATCTATCTATCTATCTATCTATCTATCTATCTATCTATCTATCTGAGCGCTCGTTTGTACTCCTGTCCTGCAGGTGTCGCTGCAGTGTGTTGTAACTCACTCACAGAGCGAGACAGAGGGCTGGACTGACTGGAACACAACGGGAGTTTGTACTCTGCTGAGTTTTGGCCGTGAGAGTGAGACAGTTAGTCTAGACGCTCTTGACAGCCTCGTCTGGAGGAGAGACACTTCCCTCTGCGGCTCTATCCCCATCACGACGGCACATTACAAGCGTAAGCCATTTCTACCTATCATACGAAGTTATTTTATGATGGCCGGGAGTGGTTCGAGACAGTAAATGTGCTGCATTTCTGCAAGGAAAAAGCAATTGAAGTAGTTGCAGATGGTCGCAATGGAAAAGATACTATGCGCGTTCACGCTCTTAAAGGGCCCATTGCTAATTAATCAATGCTGCGTAAATGTTCAGTTACCCTCCGCGCGACTGCAGCGTTCTTCCATTAAAGAAGCTTTAAATAACGGAGATGTGCACTTATAAAAAAAAAAAATAAAAAAATAAACGTTTTGCTTTCATGTCAAGAATATTTCATTTTTATTTGCTGCAAAGTCAGGACTTTGGTAACCTTGTCTGTTTAAAAGTTTCTGTACAGAAGGTACACACAGTATGTATTTAGAAATATACGTTTTTTTGTGACAGTTTGTCAGTTTTTAGTATGCAATAGAAATACCTTTTTTTTGAGAGAGAGGCAATATGGCTCTGGTATTTATGCACTTTAATGCTGTGTAATGAATGTTATGCATAAAAAAATACTGACAAAATAAGAAAAAACCTGAAACTTTGCTTTCAAATGTTTTTGGATATTACAGGGCTGTGTCTCTTTGGCATGTAATGGAGCTCTTACACTGTTGTTCCCTTATAGGCGTACATAACAACCTCAGAAGACTCATAACTCATCATGTCTGAGAGGTGAATCAGAGACCATGATTCTCACACAGAGTCTCACACAGATGCATAAATCAGCCTGGTACCTTAAATGTGGCTTGACAGTAATTCTTAGAAAAACTTCCTCTGTCTCTTTCCTGGGGTCATTTTGAAGTAACATAAAGTGGCATTATGCAGAGCTCCAGGCTTCCCTCATTTCCCTCATCCGATTCCCTCATTTGTTCCTTGTGACGCACACAGACTAGAACCATAGAGTGCATTAGTGCCCACCCACTTTTTCAGCGCCTTTGGATCCGGAAGTATTTTTTTCTCCCATTCAGTTTTCTCATAGGGATATTTAAAAAGCCTTTGTTAAAGAAATATAAGCAATGAACAAAACCAACCAGCTACGAGGTGAATCACAACCTGGCAAACTTTTATTTGAAGTAATAAATTAAATGAACAAATGAACAAAGAGATGAAGATACAAGACCATGCACTTAACTGCTTTAGTAAGGCAAAAGAACTACAATCCCACAAACATTTGCAAATTAAATAATTTAATTAAAAACAATGGTAGAATATAAAACTATTAATTTAAAGTATATTATGTCTTAGATTATATAAAGAAACTGTATATTTTGAGTTTACTGCAAACTATATGCATACAAAAACTTATGTATTTTGTAGGCAAAAAGAATCAGTGGATGCAGTTTTCGTGTTATTTGCTCGTCCCAGCTCTCTGATTGGTTAGATTGTTTTGTACAGCATCATGGGTAATGTAGTTTTTCACCACAAGCTCCGCTGTTAAAAACAATTGTTTAGCCTCAGCAAATTGATAGCCTCAGCAAAACCATATACCATTGATTAACAATCTCCTAGCTCACAACAAGTTTGTCTGTAAAGGTTTATCGTTAAAAAAATCAATGGACCTATGGAACCTGTGGACCTACAGTAGTTAGCTGCCTAAGTAGGCATCATAGGCACACTGCTGATACAAAGGTTGTCCCAAAAAAGGAAGTTCCATTTCAGATGCTGATTATGTAGGCATCAAGACAGCTGACTAGGTTTTGAAACAGAGCTTGTGATTTCCCTTTCAGCTGCCAAATCAAGTGACCCCCCCCCCCCCCACACACACGTCATTCAACGTTCATTTGATTCCACTTCTGTTAAACACCCAGCAAGAAGTACATCATGGAAACTCTCAGTCTTGTTTAGTCATGTGGAGTATTACTCTGATCATGCTGTCTGTACCTGCAGACGCACCACGGATTTCCACAGAAATGGAACGCCTGCCATTCATAAAATTCTACGAATCTCTGGCTCCTTACATCTCTATTGAATATTTTAGCCAATTAGATACTGTTTGTTGGATATTATATTTGATAAATCGGGCATTTATGGTATGATAAAGGAGAATATAGAGCTTATACCCATGAAAGAAAAATAATTTCCGTTTTATTCAGAAAGATTTAATCAAAAAGTATGATGAAATTTTGATCGCTTATGGAAATCACTGAGATCTTTTATAGCAGTACAGCAGACTAATTACATTAAAAGTATCAGTTGTCTCTTTAGATCTTTCTAGGAATGCATGTCCAGGTAAAATTATATTTAAATGCTTTGTTTTATGATCAAAGCTCTGTAGTTTTTATTGTAGGGGCAAAACATATAATGCAATGCAATACAATGATGATTGAGAGATGAACAAATAAACGTTTATCTAAAGCCTGATCATATTTGAAACTCACATTTTTCCATAAAATTGTGAATGGATTATCAAATCAACCTATAAGTTCAGTAAAAGTTCATTTTGAAATATTACTAACAATATAAACTATCAATCAGACGACAGAAGGCATGATTATGAACCACAGTTTGTGCAGCAAGGTTTTGTTCATGGTCATCATTTAGAGTCCTTAGAGATTTATGTATCAAAAACGGCACAGTAGGCTTTATAGGGTTAATTTCCTTCTACATAAAATGGTGCTCACACTTCCATTTATATGCATGCAAATGCAGGAGACTGAAAACAAGAAGTCACGCAATTCACAGCTTTAAAGTTTGGTGAAGTCTGATCTATAAATTCTTGTTGTGTGAAAATGTATGATCAATATAAGGACCATACATCACAATGTGATCTCTTAGTTAAATTAAAAGAATGCAAACTTTAAAAATGCAGGATGAGATTGTTGCAGAAAAGTGGTGTAGACTGTATATTTTGTATAGTTTATATTCTTAATATTAGTTAGTATATATTAGTATACACACACACACACACACACACACACACACACACACACACACACATATGTTTAAAAAGCACCACTCCCGTCCAGTTCAGTGTCCATCAAATCTTTGCTCTCTGAAAGTCTAGTTTGTCCGTGCCAGATTTTCACTCAAAATTGGCAAATAATTCTGAAAAAAATTCCACATATGTGCATGAGCAAAGCCTGATCAGATCCTGCAACTAACGCTTCAGTTCTGCACAGATATGACTCTTATTAGAACGATAGTGCTGAGAGGATATGAAAATAAAGTTGTCCTCCTTGAAGCTTGTTTTTTGTTGACCTGTTTGAAGCTGGCCCTGCTGTTTATGCTGGGTGCTGCAATTTTTGGTGTTCGCTTTTGCATGATTTTGTTTTTACATCTCAGTATTTTGACTTTATATTGTTACATCTAAAGAGCCATTGAACACTGTAAAAAAAATGAAATGACCATTGAACAGTTGATAAAAAATGCAGTCCAACTTGGAGCAAGTGTTACAGTAATCTTTTGAATCCTACCACAAATATGTTGAAAGCATGACTCACTCCTTAAGTATATTAATGGAGTTCATTCATGCATAGTGTATGTACTGATACACACATAATATGGCTGCTGGTTTACTTGTAGCAGGATTTTCTTTTTAATTGCTTGTTGAAGATGCTGTGAAATACTATTTTCTGTCTACTCTTGATGTCTTTAGTTTTGAAACAGGGAAATGTGGTGGAACATCTTGAAGGGCTTATTCTTTTCCTTTTTTTCACCACTGCCTGGCAAATGCAACGTGTTTGACTTGTTTTTCTGTTTTTACCATGAATGAGTCAAATTTTGTTTTGACTAGTCAGTTTATTAGACTGCCAGAAGTTACAAATTTAGTACTCAAAATTGATTGTAAGGTAGGGGATTTCAGACAGGATAGCAATAGCAAGCTAGCTTTAGCACATGACCGCGCTCCGGCACAGCAGAGGCTGACCGGCGACACCATGAGAACTGTTCGATGGAGGATTGAATGCAGTGCTGTCAGATTACCTCATGTCTCATTTACCGGTGAGAAAACATTACAGAAAAAAGCGCAGAATATTACAATAATAATGCCTTGGAACGCACTGATGACACATATGAGCGAACAGTGCACACGGAGGTTTGCAAATACCTTCCATGTGAATGGATGAACATTTTATGCTCCTACACCTTTCAAAGACCATGTAAATACATTTAGAGCACTTAACTTAGTGATTGTTATCAGGATGTGAAGAGACTTTCAACAAGCGTAACAAAAATATTTTTTGGAACCAAATCGCCTACCCTGCCTTTAAGGTAAAACGGCAAAATAAGCTTTTTTATTTTCATGATAATAATTGTGGCGTACTTCTGTTTGAAAATATAATAAATTAACGCCTACTGTTTCACCTGCTATTAAAAAATCAAATAGAATTCAGTTTGCAGTGAATGCTGCATATTATTCAGTAAATAGTGTTTCACTTTGAAAAGCCCATTATTTGCTATTTCTAGTCACGGAATAAAAATTAAGAGGGCATTTTTATTCTAGAGAGAATCTCATTGAAGAATTTTTTGTATGGCCCGAATAGAAGAAGATGATGATTATTTTAATATTCTAGAAGAGAAAGACTGTAAATTTTAAGTATGCACATATGCTTAATGCCTGAATTCATTTTGGAGTGCACTTGCACTACCGTATAGAATAGACTATAAAATAGACTTCAAAGCTAACAGACTTGTACTAAAAAAGCTACAAAGCTTCACTTTTGATTTTATGGGGTGTAATGTATCAAGCAGAGCCAACAAACAGGGCTTATTGTGACTCACTCGCATGCTTTCCATCAACAATCACTACATCATAATACATGTCGTACATAAATCTTCACTCCTGTGGTGCTGGAGCGTTAGGGAACAGGCCTGTTAGCAACAAGCCATCTATGTACTTGTTCCTAAGGTTGGGAGACTGATTAGGGACTAACAGGCTGCTGTTTTCCATCTCCTTTCTTCTCAGTCTTTATTTTTAGCCATTACAGGCACCCTTCCCAGTCCACCCAGGGTGTCTCGCTCTGTTGTAGCTCAGGCTACACCAAATTCACCAGATTTTAGCATCCACAGCGAGGAAGAGAAAAAGGGTCTTTCTGTCTTTCTGCAGGTTTCTCTTAGCTGCCTTTGAAGAAGCTCAGTTTTATTCATGTACGCTCCATAAATATTGATCAGAGTCCTGGTTCAACGCATCTTTTTTCTTTGAAGGCTTATTGATGGATTCGTTTCCTGCAGGAATAATTCATCGGGCAGGAAGAGGGAGCATTAGGGACAGCGCTTGATTTCGAAGTCTTTATTCAAGGCCTCAATCAAGCCTGGGAGGTTGCACAAAACTGGAAACAATGCCAAACTCTTTCATATTTAACCTCAATATTTTGAGGAAATTAATTTGGGACTTTAACTGGACAGAACTGTACTAGCAGCAGAATTTACTTTAGGAGCTAGTAAACAAAACAAAAATGGCCCAGTGTCAATCACACATCCAAAATACAGATCGAGAGAAAGATCAGAATAAAATATTAGATGTTGAGAGTGTTGATGCATATCCAGCCATTGCTTGCCTACATATTTATTCATGGAGATTAAATCCTGCTGTCTCTTGCGGCTATTGAAGTGCAGCCTGTCCTCAGCCGTGTCGCCAATGCCTTCTAGTTGAATGGCTCTTAAACCAGAATTATTAAATTCTTACACATCCCGTTGCCACTTTTCTTAATTCCCCAGTGAAGAGGACCTGGAAAAATTGAAAAATTTTGTCCCAATATTCATTCTAATACTAAGAATAGCACATCATAAAATTGCATTTTAATTCCTTTGCAAGCTTTTTAACATCTATTTAGCATCTAGCCAAATCCATTAGCTTAAAAGACATAGGTGCTTATAAGTTTAAAAACTGCTATATCAGCTTCAAGTCTTGTGTTCTAGGAAAAAAAATAGCTTCATTACGATTTGGATAAAATTAGCCAAAAAAGGTTGGACAGTTTGTAAAGGCCCACCATTCAGACACATTTGAAACCATTTTCAACATACTTCAATTTGTAACCCAACATCTCTTATTAATTCAGTTCAATTCAAGTTTTTTTGTATAGCACTTTTTACAATGCAAATCATTGCAAAGCAAATTTACAGAAAATTAAGTTTCTACAATATTTAGTAGTATCTTATCAGTGGTGACTATCGGTTTATGTGCATATGATTGAAATGTTCTGAAACATTAATACAAGACGTAGTCAACCAGAAGATGAACACTATTAACAGCAATTATTATATGATGCAATCACAATTGTAGCAATATATGTTAGTTCTGTATCTTGTTTCGGGGTTGGCATCATCTGAGGTCCTCTGAGGGTCAGCATCATCTCTTCTCAGGTGTTCTGGATCCAGACTGGAGCTTGTGAAAATCCTAGATACAAACAGAGAAACAAATAGAGACATCATGAGCGTAGCTGCAGTTCCAACCAAGTAAAATTAATTAGTTTAACCCAAGCTAAAGAATAAAAATGTGCATTTAATCAGAAACAACTTCAGTCACAAATGAGATTTACATTTACATTACATTTACATTTAATCATTTAGCAGACGCTTTTATCCAAAGCTACTTACAAATGAGAACAATAGAAGCAGTCAGGTCAACAAGAGAACAACAACAGTATACAAGTGGCATGACAAGTCTCAGTTAGTCAAGTATAGAACACATAGGTAAAAGATGAGTCTTTAGCTGTTTCTTGAAAATGAGTAAAGACTCAGCTGTACGAATTGAGATTGGGAGGTCATTCCACCAGTTGGGCACAGTCCAGGAAAAGGTCCGTGAGAGTGATTTTGAACTCCTTTGGATGGTACCACAAGGCGTCGATCACTTGCAGAGCGCAAACTTCTGGAGGGCACATAAGATTTAACCAATGAGTTTACGTAAGTTGGTGCCGTGCCAGTGGTCGTCTTGTAGGCTAGCATCAGTACCTTGAATTTGATGCGAGCAGCTACTGGTAGCCAGTGTAACCTGATGAAGAGAGGAGTAACGTGAGCTTTTTTTGGCTCATTGAAGACAACCCTCGCTGCTGCATTCTGGATCAATTGCAGAGGCTTGACAGTACATGCAGGAAGGCCCACCAGGAGAGCATTACAATAGTCCAGTCTGGAGAGAACAAGAGCTTGGACAAGAAGTTGAGTTGCTTGCTCTGACAGGAAGGGTCTAATCTTCCTAATGTTGTATAAGGCAAACCTGCAGGATCGGGTAATTGTAGCAATGTGGTCTGTGAAGCTTAACTGATGATCCATCACAACTCCTAGGTTTCTAGCTGTCCTCGAAGGAGTAATGGTTGATGAGCCCAGCTGTATAGAGAAGTTGTGATGAAGCAATGGGTTGGCTGGAATCACCAGGAGTTCTGTCTTCGTAAGGTTAAGCTGAAGGTGATGGTCATTCATCCAGCTAGAGATGTCACTCAGACAGGCTGAAATGCGAGCAGCTACCGTCGGGTCATCTGGTTGGAATGAGAGGTAGAGTTGGGTGTCATCAGCGTAGCAGTGATAAAAAAGCCATGCTTCTGAATGACAGATCCTAATGATGTCGTGTAGATTGAGAAGAGAAGTGGCCCAAGTACTGAGCCTTGAGGAACCCCAGTAGCAATGTGGTGTGACTTTGAAACATCACCCCTCCAAGACACACTGAAGGATCTGTCAGAGAGGTAGGACTTAACCCACAGGAGTGCTGTTCCAGAGATGCCGATCTTTCTGAGGGTGGACAGGAGAATCTGGTGATTAACAGTGTCAAAAGCAGCAGAAAGGTCCAGTAAGATGAGTACCAAGGATTTTGAAGCTGCTCTTGCTAGTCGCAGGGCTTCAGTAACCGAGAGCAGAGCAGTCTCAGTTGAGTGGCCACTTTTGAAGCCAGATTGGTTGCTGTCCAGGAGGTTGTTCTGTACAAAGAACATAGACAACTGGTTAAACACAGCTCGCTCGAGTGTCTTTTTGCAATGAATGGAAGAAGGGATACCGGTCTGTAGTTTTCAAGGAGCGCTGGATTCAGAGATGGTTTCTTGAGCAGTGGGCTTACCCGAGCCTACTTGAATGCTGAGGGAAATGTTCCAGAGTGAAGAGAGGAGTTGATGACGTGAGTAAGCGAAGGTATGACTGAAGAAGAGATCGCTTGAAGGAGGTGAGTGGGGATCGGATCAAGTGGACAAGTAGTAGGATGATTAGACAGGAGAAGTTTGGAGACGTCCATCTCTGAGAGTGGGGAGAAGGAGGAGAAAGAGTGTGTGTCGGTCATTGTGAAGTTGTGCTCAGTCTGCGGTGTGGAGAATTGGTCGCTGATGGATCTTGTCTTATTTGTGAAGAAAACTGCAAAGTCGTCCGCTGTAAGAGTCGATGGAGGAGGTGGTGGCGGCGGATTAAGAAGAGAAGAGAAAGTCTTGAAGAGTGTCCCAGCGTCACAACAGCTGTTAATTTTGTTGTGGTAGTAGGATGTTTTAGCCGTGAAGACATTTGCAGAGAAGGAAGAGAGGAGAGACTGATACACACTGAGGTCTGTAGAGTTTCTTGATTTCTGCCATTTCCTCTCTGCAGCCCTGAGTTTAGAGCGATGTTCACGGAGAACCTCAGACAGCCAGGGGGCAGATGGGGCAGTGCGTGCTGGTCTAGACAACAGTGGGCAAAAGTTATCCAAGCAAGATGTTAAAGTGGAGCAAAGAGTGTCCGTAGCGCTGTTCGTGTCCAGAGCAGAGAACTGAGAGAGTGCAGGAAGCGAGGATGAAACCACAGAAGATAGGCGAGATGGAGAGAGTGAGCGTAGGTTCCGTCGAAAGGTGACCTGCGTTGGAGTGTGAGGCACTTCAGGAGTAAGTGCTAGGTTAGCAGTAATGAGGAAGTGGTCTGAGGTGTGCAGTGGAGCAACTGAAGAATTGTCCACAGAGCAACAGCACGTGTAGATGAGGTCCAGTTGGTTGCCTGATTTGTGAGTCGCTGTAGTAGACACTAGCTTGAGATCAAATGAGGAGAGCAGAGTTTTGAAGTCAGCAGCATGGGGTTTATCTGGGTGGATGTTGAAGTCACCAAGCAGTACCAAAGGGGTACCATCTTCAGGAAAGTTTGATAGCAGCACATCCAACTCCTCCAAGAAGTTTCCCAATTGACCTGGGGGACGATAAATGACCACAAATGAGATGCATTATTCGAATGCTTGGCGAAAGAGATGTGTTTTTAATCTAGATTTAAACAGAAAGAGTGTGTCTGAACCCCGAACATTATCAGGAAGGCTATTCCAGAGTTTGGGAGCCTCCGTTGCGGACTTTGCTATCCTAGGAGCTTCCAAAAGTCCAGCGTTTTGTGACCTTAGGAAGCGTGATGGGTTGCAGCATGGTAGAAGGCTAGTTATGTACGCAGGAACTAAACCATTTAGGGCCTTTTAGTAATAATAATTTGTAAATTATATGGAACTTAATAGGTAGCCAATGCAGAGAATGTAAAATTGGGTTAATATGATCATATTTTCTTGACCTGGTAAGGACTCTAGCCACTGCATTTTGGACTACCTGTAGCTTGTTTATTGAAGATGCAGGACAACCACCTAGAAGTGCATTACAATAGTCCAGTCTAGAGGTCATGAATGCATGAACTAGCTTTTCTTAGGGATGGGCGATATATCGCATGTGATTGTCACATGCATTTTGTCAGAAAAGCCGGTTCCCTGATTAGCGGTAAATCGCCATCACCTGCTTTCAAATGGAGGAGCTTTTAATAGACAGAGCCGTAGATCACTGACAAGCTACGCAATATCGCGTTCATTATCACAGATGAATCGCCTTCGATTCAGAAAGTTAAGAAAAACATCATCAAAGTAGTCCATGTGACATCAGAGGGTCAGTTAGAATATTTTGAAGCATCGAAAATAAATTTTGTTTCAAAAATAGCAAAAACTATGACTTTATTCAGCATTGTCTTCTCTTCCGGGTCTGTTGTGAGAGAGAGTTCAATACAAAGCAGTTTGTCATATCCGGTTCGTGAACGAATCATTCGATTTAACCGGATCTTTGTGAACCAGTTCACCAAATCGAACTGAATCGTTTTAAACAGTTTGTGTCTCCAATACGCATTAATCCACAAATGACTTGAGCTGTTAACTTGTTTAATGTGGCTGACACTCCCTCTGAGTTCAAACAAACCAATATCACGGCGTAATTCATGTACTCAAACAGTACACGGACTGAACTGCTGTGAAGAGAGAACTGAAGATGAACATCGAGCCGATCACGAACGAAAGATTGACTCGTTCTCGAGTCAAGAACCGGTTGCATTGGTTTTCGGATCACCAGTAGTGATGGGAAGGTCGGTTCTTTTTCGCGAACCGATTCTTCCGGACAGTTAGATTCAATAAACCGTTTGAAGAAAACGGTTCACCGGTTCTTTTGCGCTCTACATAATGACGTCATTGGCGATGATTGCCCTTGATTCAAGCCGCGCTCATAACACTAGCACAGAATCAGTTCAGAATTAATCACCAAAAGAATCAGTTCAGTTCAGACGCTCTGTGTGTCGGTCTGCTTCACGCTGAATCACACATGCGCAGTATCATCAGCTCCTCGGTTCTCGAATCGGACGCGTCTGACAGAAACGGTTCTTGACTCGAGAATGAGTCGCTCGTTCGTTCATTCGTTATCTGGCTTGTCTTGGTGTTCATCTTCAGTTCTCTCTTCACAGCAGTTCAGTCCGTGTACTATTTGAGTACATGAATTACTCCGGGATATTGGTTTGTTTGAACTCAGAGGGAGTGTCAGCCACATTAAAAAAGTTAACAGCTCAAGTCATTTGTGGATTAATGCGTATTGTAGACGGGAACGGTTTCAAACGATTCAGTTCGATTTGGTGAACTGGTTCAAAAAGATCCGGTTACATTGAATGATTCGTTCACAAACCTGATCACTAAACTGCAGTGTTTTGAACTCGCTCACAACAGACACGGAAGAGAAGACAATGCTGAATAAAGTCATAGTTTTTGCTATTTTTGGACCAAAATGTATTTTCGATGCTTCAAAAAATTCTAACTGACCCTCTGATGTCACATGGACTACTTTGATGATGTTTTTATTCTGGACATGGACAGTATACCGTACACACAGCTTCAATGGAGGGACTGAGAGCTCTCTGACTATATTCTAAAATATCTTAAACTGTGTTCCGAAGTTGAACGGAGGTCTTACTGGTTTGGAACGACATGAGGGTGAGTCATTAATGACATAATTTTCATTTTTCGGTGAGCTAACCCTTTAATGCTAACTTTATTAAACTTAAAAAAATAAAAAAATAAATATGAATGAACTATATTAAATGATATAAATATAAAAGACATACAGATGCATTTTTGCCACCTACAACTTAGAATGCTTTGAATTTTGATGATTCTAAGGGCCCTATAATACACCCGGCGCAGTGCATTGCATTTTCCTGTCCAGTACCACATCGTTTAATTAGCAAATGCATTTGCGTTCATTTTTGCGCCCATGGGCGTGCTGGTCTAAAAAAGAGGTGTGTTCAGGCCCATTGCTGGCGCAATGCTATTTTAAGGACCTGAAAATAGACTCAAACCTGGTCTAAAGTCTGGCGCAATGTTGTTGTTTTTTTGTTATTTAAAGAGTGTACACGCTACTTATTAAACACAGGGATGCACAGCAGCACACAAACATGCCAAATATTAAAAATTAAAGGAAAAAATATTTTTTTGTAGGCTAAATAAATAAATGAATATATTTGCTCGCACACGAACAGCTCCATTTCATCTTGGAGATGCGTTCTGTCTTTGCGCTTGCCAAATTCTGCCGTGTAAATAGCAAATCTGTCATGGCATGAGCGCAACTGGCTCTTAAAGGGAATGGAAGATGAGACTGATTGGTTTATTGCAGGTTACGCCCAAAAAACACCCATTACTCATTAAGAGAATAGGGACAACTCGTTTAGACTATGCACCCAGGTGCGCCAACCGTTTTTCCATCGTTAAAATAGCTAAAGTGGATTTGGACACGCCCTGAGTGCACCTGCGCCGTGCGATTTACACTTTGTGTTTAGATCGTTAAAATAGGGCCCTAAATGTTTTATTAGGCTAAATCAGCCCCCCCCCCAAAAAGCACCAAACCACTTATTCTCAAACCCGCTTTATTGCAGTCTGTGTTCTTCTGACTTTATTTTGTAGTAAGTAATGAATATGCTTCGGGGGAAATGTACACATATTTAAAAACTTATTTAAATATTGTTACAGTCCTGTCTTGTTTTCGCGGTCTTTTGTTTAAGGACTCCTAAGTTGTTGCTGTTTCTCTGTTGGTTTCCTGTGTTTAGTACCTGTTTTCCCTCTGTACCCTTTACTGTCTGGTTTTCTCCCTTATCAGTTTCTATGGCAATTTATTAGCTCCTCCCCTTGTTAATCTTGTTACCCTGTGCATTAATACGTACCTCTGTGTTTCAGTCTTTGTTTGCCGGTCATTGTTTTACCTAATTTAAACGGTTGTATTTGTTGCTTTGCCAGGGTTTCTCTGCCATGTTTTTGCCTCATTTGGATTCTTTTCTTATTTTTGTTAATAAATTGTGCTTTATTTAGATCCTCACCTTATGCCTCAAGTGTGACAAATATAAAAACTCAAGAAAAGTACAGATTCTCCCCAAAAATACTTTAGAACTGTAACGAAGTATTATTACTCTGTTACATTACAACACTGGTCCCAGAAAGCTTTTCAATCACCCACACAAACACAGAGTAGAAACAGTCCAAACCCTGTGCGTCTGGAGAGCGAGTGAGCCAGACTAGGCCTGTTATTTGATAGCCGTGGTGTGATGAGTCTAGATGACTTTGCTGATCCATGCAGACATCAGTCAGCCAGCTGTGGCGCACAGCGTTCATCAGCTGACCCGTGATCAGTCGTGAATGTTGGTGCTATGGCAAAGATTGGGGTCACGGACCGTGATTACAGATCAGGAATGAGATGAGGCTTGTACCTGGGGTTTGATTGCTTGATGGCAAAACCTGGCAACAGATGCCAGGTCATTGTGATCAGCTCCTTCCACCAGCTTCAGACTCATGTATGGTCATTTGTGCCGCTGCCACCTAACATGCCCATAAGTGGCGAGGCAGACTGCTCCTCGTCTGTAGCCTGCCCACATCTCTCTCTCTCTCTCTCTCTCGCAGTCTCCCGCCCCCTCTTCTCTTCCTGGCCCGGGGAGAGAGCGGAGAGAAGCCTGCATTCCTACAGCATAGCAGGAAAGCTTCCTGACACAGGCGGGGAATGCATGACGTCTGTCTTCGACCGTGCGGTCAAACTGCTCTCAGGGCAGCACTCTCGCCATGGCTTGTGTTTGGCCAAACTCTGTTGGCCTGAAGGGGAAGGTCTCGCAGTAGAGTGCATGACACGCTATTAAGACAATTATAAAAGAAATATGGCAAAAATAAAGTGTCTCTCTATCTCTCTTTTAGAGATATTTCACCCAAAATTTTAAATTCTGTCATTTACTCACCTTCAAGTTGTTCTGAGTCTGTTGAGCACAAAAGAAGATATTTTGAAGAATGTTGGTAACTAAACAGTGGATGGTGGTTCCATAGTATGGAAAAGATACTTTGGAAACCAACTGTTTAGTTACTAACATTCTTCAGAATTTCTTCTTTTGTGCACTTGACCTGTGCTCCTTCTGTGTCCAAGATTTATCAAAACATCTTGGGACGAGGTTTTCATACTGACAGCTGTCATTGTAAGGCAGTTAGCAGCCCGTTTGTTTGTCCGAGTGAGCAACAGTAATTAAGGGGGGCGGGGCTTACCGATAGGTCAACTGCAACACATGAAGGGCTCTATCATACACCCGGTGCAATGCGGAGCCAGGTGCGACGCAAGTGTTTTTGGCTAGTTACAGCCCGACGCAGATGTCATTTTCACGTCTAGTGCCACGTTGTTTAAATATCAAATGCATTGGCTCCCATGGGCGTGGTGGTCTGAAAACGAGGTGTGTTAAGGTGCATTGCGGATGCATTGTTATTTTGAGGCAACTGAAATAGACTGCGCCATTGACCAACAACAACCTGGTCTAAAGTCTGGCGCAATAGTATTTTCTTTGTTATTTAAAGAGTGCATTAGTAATATGCGACTATGGGCAGGTGCACAATGCACGTACACTTTGTTTATTAGACACACAGGAATGCGCAGCACAACACAAACATTTTAAAAAATGAGTAATTAAAGGATTTAAATGTAAAAGATTATTATTGCGTACATAAATATAAAAATGCCTACATGTCATAATGGATAGTTTTTGCATCTATCAGAATTATGTGCACAAGCAGATCCGTTCCCTCACTAGATAAGCATTCAGTTTTTCCACTTGCAAATTCCACTGTGTAAATAGTGAATCTGGCATGGCGCGAGTGCAGCTGGCTTTTAAAGGGAATGGAAGATGAGACTTTGATTGGTTTATGGCACGTTACGCCCATAACATACTATTCATTAAGAGATTAGGGGCAACCCTTTTAGACCACAACCATTTTTCCCATCCTTAAACTAGTGGATTCGGACATGCTCTAAGCACAATTGCACTTGCACTTAGATCGTTAAAAAATGGCCCAAATTCCCAAACATGTAAATGTAAAAAAACTTAAATTGTCAATGCAATTGTCAAACTTGTTAAATATCTTTGCAGAAAAGCTGCATGAAATATACTATAAGGCAAATACTGTATACATTTTTATTCAAAATAGCGATTCCTCGATAAGAAAAAAAAAAGAAATTCATGGCAAAACATTACATACGAATTATCGATAAAATCAGACAGATTGCCCAGCCCTAAAACAGACTAGCTTTCTACATTTTTTTTTTTACGGTTGTAATGACATCAGCACTAATTCACACTGTACAGTTTTGCTGTCTATAAGTAAACTTTCAGGGATCATAAAAGATTTATTTTGTTGTAGGGCTAAATCGTCTTGGATGACTCCTGAACAAGCTAATCAAGATCTTCATGATCACTAGAAAGTTACTGGCAGGTGAGTTTGATCAAGGTTGGAGCTAAACCACAGGAAAATGGACCTTGAGATTTGAGAATCCCTGCCCTGACTAGAAACAATGTAGTAACATGCGATAAACTATCTTTTTCAATATTAATCAGAGTTTTTGTACTAACCAGCCATAATTCTGACACTACATTTTGTCAGTTGCTTGGTTTCTATTTCTATACTATATTAGGTATAACTTCATCCCAAGACCTGCTCTGAGAGAAAACTATTATCAGATACAGACAGAAACCTTACAGTCTATGACAGAATCTCAAATGTCTTTACAAAGTCATTACAACCTGTCAAAATAAAAGTTCAGTTTAACTTGAAATTGTGACAGAAATATATTTCTCTTGTACAGTAGAATGTACTTCTCAGAGTATTAGTAGTAGTAGTAATAATAATAATACAATTTCATTAAAACTTTATTTATTAAGGAATTTCACCATTTTTTTCAAAATTTAACAGCAAGCCGTATTAAAGGAATTTATAACTTTTGGTTACATTTGAAATCATTTCAAATATTTTTAGTATGTTATGCATTCATTTGATAATGAATTTGTATTAATTCATAAAACACAGTAAAAAACAAAAAAAAACAAAAAAAAAAACAGTGAAATTAAACTACATTCTAAAGGGCCCTATATTGTTGTTAACATTTTAATAAATTATTAACATTTTAAAGTTGTATGAATCAGTTGATTATACATCTGGAAATTAAAACTGAAAACACAGACTTTGGGGGAAAACGCTTCATTTGCAAGCAAAGAAAATTTGATTTCATGGAGTTTTTACTCTAAAATATAAAAAGTTTATGATTCACCCATAAAAATGTATTTGAAAGCACAGTGTATCAAGGCTACATGCTTTCAGTGTTTCTTACTAGCTGTCCTTACAGACCATTGTTGTGTCTCATACTAAAAATTAAGGCTTTGTGTTTTTGTAGCATTGTCTGTTTTTCTGCCGTGGCTTCCAAGCTCTGGCTAGCTCTTGTGGAACATATTTCATGGATATGCCCCAAGTTAGCGCCTGCGGGACATGGTTTCTGATAGAAGGTCCAGATGGAGATGCTTTAGGCCTCCATAGTGGTTCCTTAATCCCCTCCCGGGGCAAAGCCTCGACCCAGGCCATACCCCTCTGGTGCCCCTTCCCAGAGGACAGAGTCGTATATGTTGAGCCAGTGTGGTGGTGTTAGTTAGTATGGACCACATAAGGCTTCTAGCCAGATCCGCACTGATCTTACGACTGCGGCAAATGAGACGCTTTCTTCCTCCGCCTGATTTGAGTGAGACGGGTGACCTCTAAACCATGTGCTAGACAACTTTTAGAGTTGCAAATTGATACAAAATCTTAAAATAGCAATGCGTAAATGCTAACACACATTTGTGCTCTGTGTGTCTGTCTCTTGCACACACACACACCTCACCTTTCCTGTGTGAAAAGTGTGCTATAAATGTTTGCTGGTGCTGTGGAAGACTCTGCCTGCAGTTGGCATGGTTTCAATTGAGATGTGTGTGTGTGTGTACGAATGGAACAGAACAGAACAGCACCGTACAAGCCCTCATTCTTTAGATTGTACTGCACGTACAGCTGTGGCTTGTGTCTCTCGTCATCTGTTAACACAGGGCTCCTTTAGAAAGAGGCTTCGCACTCCGGAACATTACGAATACAATCAGACGCATTCAGGAACGGAGAGACAGAGCAGGCAAATCCTGAAAACACTTCAGCTAAAAGAACATCAGAGTTTTAAATGTCAGAACTCACCATGTCTAAGCAGACGAGGCTTTTATGGCAAAATGAATTAAAAAAGCAATCTGTTTTGTATTGTGAACTTCTAAAAGAAATTGTATGCTGTCCTTCTTTTTCTTCTCGTACAGAGATGAAATTATGAGAGAGGTCTATTGAGGGATGGATGGATGGATTATGATTAGAGCTGGGTGGATTACTAAAATTTATTCATCTGTTACTGATTCCAAATTACATGACAAAGATTGTATTTAGTAATGTCATCCATGACATTACACATATTTGGAAAAATAATTGGACTACTTTTTGATTACTTTCAGATTACCTTTGATCTATTTTATTTATCTCATTGATTTAAATAGGATAAACTTGTACCATATTGATATAAATATACAAACGGAAAGAAAACATATTCCATGTATTGTTATTAACAACATGAAGTGTTTTAAATTACATTCAATCAAGGTTTCCCAAACTGGAGATTGTGAAGGAACCGCAGGCAGTTTAATAAAAAGCGTAGAAATGTAAAATTAAAATAAATAATTTTTAAAACAATGACAGTCAAAATAGACCGCTAACTTAAAAAGATAAAATATTTTATTGAAACCATCGATTTCAGTGCTTCATGGGATTGTAGTTCTTTGTAACAATTGTAGTTTTTATTTTATTTTTATCTTAGCTGGTTGGTTTGGTTCATGCCTTATAACCCTTTAATGAAGATTTAAAAATTTGAAGTGTAGGGGTCTGTTGGACTTTAACATTTTTTTTTATCATATTGCTGCCTAAAACACATAATTTTGAGCATTTCTGCACCAGAACTTTTTCCAGTGAAAATCCAAGATGGCTGAATTCAAATACACATTTTCCCTCATAATAAATTTTCTAGCAGCTCTTTTTTTTTTTTACTCAACATTTTTGTACACTAAGCAGTTTTGTCAAGCTGTACGGTCTTTTTTTTAACAAGAATGTCTAAAGATGTTGTTTATAGCTACCTGAATAATTAGTTTAATGACACAGACATTTGAAGTTAACTCTATTGCTCTCTTGAGTATTGAGGTTAGTAAACAACAGTGTTTACAGAACAGAATACACGTTAAGTACGTACAATAGGCACATTTGAGGAACTGAAATTGCTCTTATAATGCTCTAGCCAAGTGTGTTTGTGAACTTTTGGAAAGTAATGTCAGATGTGAGTTTGTAATGTCAGGCCCACCCATCTTTGTGTCTAAACTTGGGCCTTTTAGGACACACATTTAGAATTTAGTTTCGTTTCTCTAGTGCCCTCATACATCAGACGTGCAGACAGAACAGACATGCTTTAATTCACCACATGGCCTTTGAAGTCAAATGTTTAGTCTGCCAGCAGATTGTGTGTGTGTCGAGGTATGTGAGGACGAGATAGCAATCTCCCCCATAACGCACGGTCAATGTAATGCCTCGCCTGTCCCGCTGGAGACCTCTGTACAGAGACACACACACACACACTTGTGAAGAGCAGTCAATGACCCCATCGTCTAGACGCTGTTAGTGCTACCGTAAGAGCCATTGATTGGGTGGAAGCTGACACTTCTAGCGTTGCTGAGAGGGAGCGTTACTGACAGAGTGTATCGACTCCCCCAACCATCCCGGCATTAATGTCAGGGCCTTTTTGCTCCATAAACACACACACACACACACACACACACACACACACACACACACACACACACACACACACACACACACACACACACACACACACAACCATAGAGACCTGTCAGGGTGTTTTTCTGCAGTCCCTTAAAGAATGCTGTGGTCTTTACCGCACCTTTACATTAGAATTAAGCCTTATTTTGTTGAACCGGTTGAAAGACTCTTTTCAACCTGATAGTAAATAATTAGAGTATAAATATGAATATTTATGGGTCAAAGACGGAAGGGGTTTTCATCCATCTAATTTTTTAGCAATTATACCTTTTTACCATGATATACAGAAAAAATGGCATTCAGTTTAATGATAATTTATGTATCAAAAAATCTTGTCAATCAATCAATTTAAACAAATCAATAGTCCTTTTGAATCTTTGCTAGTCTTTGACACTTTAACCTTCAAACCACTAGGCTTTTACACATTTTTGAATCATTTAAAATTAGGGATGTAACAATTCATTTAACTCATGATGCGATATAATTCATGATATTGATTTCACAATACGATTGTCTCACAATTTCTTTTCAAAATGAGATTTAAAACTAATTATAAATGATAAGGTGTCCTTTTATTATTTCTCAGACAAAATTCTGCATATTTCTTGGGAAATTGAAATATTTAAAATCTAAATCGAAAATTTAAAACAAATCCCAAATAAAATAAATGAATAATTCAAATAATAATAATTACAATAAAAAAAACTCTTCACATAAACAAACTAAAGCTTTGTCTGTGCTCTTCCCATTTAAAATTAGAAGCATCCACTGCATTTTAATCATGATCCAAACAAAGATGCAGCATACTTGCAGCATGATTAGTTTTTTATTTAAATTACATTGTATAAACAGAATGTTCTGACTTTATATTTGTGAAACTATAGTACACAAATCATATCTGCACAAAACAGAAACAGCAGACGGACTGAATGAAGGTGCTAACTCACTCTCTGACAGCAGGTGGCGCTTACGGATTAGCAGCGATACAGTGTTTCCTTGGTTATTTTTATCAATGCTCAGGGTGCATCTTTAAATCCATATGTGTGTGTATATATATAACATGTGTTATATATATATGTTAAAAAGATAAAACATTATTTCACCCTGTATTTCAACATTTTATTTTCACAAAAATTTGCATACCTGAGTATTCCTGATATGTTGGATCCTTTACTGAAAGTAGTCTACTTTTACCTGTTGAGACACGCTCTCACATTTATAGACCCGTAACAGCTGTGTTTGTGAGGTTTGAGTGGCGGGAGGCGGGAGGCGAGATGCACAAAAGTTTTTTGAAAACAGATGGAACATTTGAACATAAAATCTTCTAAAATGTAAAAAAAAAAATTTAAAATTATTTTTTAAAATATACAGTATATGACCTTACAGTTTTATATATATATATATATATATATATATATATATATATATATATATATATATATATATATATATATACATACATGAATTACGTGCAACATTTGTCAAATTTTTTAGCCCACAATTTCTTATAAAAACATAAAAGTATTTAAGTATTTATTTATAATATGATCATCAGTACTTGCACAGAATACCTGAATTACATAAACATAATTGCCTAACAATGCCCCTTAGCTGTTATAAATTCACTGTAAACCACAGTTTCTTGGGGCTTTATTATATTTTTTCAGAATGTATTCAACCAAAGCACACTACTGTATCCCACAATGCACAACCTTAAATATTTTGTATAGTGAGACAGACCGTGTGGACCAACAAGTAGCATGCTTGAAACATATCATTGCATATTGCACATAGTTTCACATGCTATTTTAAAATAATAAGCAGTGTGCACCGTGCAGTAAATGCAGTAAGCAGTTTGCTAGTATTCAAAACTGAACATAGTTTAACATACTACTTAAATGAGTTTTGCAGTATGCAGCGTGTAGTATATTTACAGTATGCCTTGAAAACTAAATGATCTTCTGCAGTACATGTGGCAAAACACTGTGCGGTTTACATCCATAGTGCACTACGTGGGATACTAGGCAATGCACACAACCGTCCGTTTCCGAATGAATCAAAAGCAATATAATGTTTGATTTCTTTTTAATTCATTATTTAACAAACTGCCATGAGTTGGACAGCAGGTTTTTAAATGTTTATTTCTGCATATTGTTTCACAAACTGTTTTATTTTTAAATAGTGTGCAGTGCACAGTATATAAAGTGCAGTATAAAGTAAGCACTGCAGTAGTATTCTGTTCCCAACATCCTTTGACAGGGTTTATCACGTCCCTTTGTGTCTCTCAAATCGCTCGGCATCCTCACACCTCTTTCTCTCTCTCTCTCTCTTTTTTTTAATATCACCTCCTTTATTCATTATAGTCTGGCACCCTCAGTACCAAACGAGACGTTAATGTGCTTCTGGCCTTTCCATGCACTCTCTCTTCAGCTCTCTCGTCTTCTTGCGGCCCCCAAAGACAGACGCTCAGCTGACACCTGAAGGGCCAGAGGAAGGTCACAGACACCTCATGTCTTCATGCACCAGACAATCACACTCACATTCTCCCATTTTCTGTCTAGGTGGTTATTCTAGCACATATCTATCCTGCTGTTGTTTATGTATTTATCTCTGAGATCGATTTAAAGGATAGTTCACCCAAACATGAATATCATATCATCATTTACTCACCTTGTTCTTTTTTTAACTACTATCTTAACTGTTATATTCTAATGAATGGCAAGAGGCTATCAGGCTACAACAAAACAACAACTATAAATGTGTAAATTGTCTCCTCATGTGTTCCACAGGAAAAAGAAAGTCGTAGAGGGTTTGTAATGAGATTTTTTTTTATATTTGGAAAGACTATTCCTTTAAGACAGAAACAACCCCGTCAATAAATAACCCCGTCAGCAAGAATTAGAAGGTCAATTAAAAAGGACGAATTGGAGCCCAGGCCTGCACTCCTCCGGCCGATAAAGCAAACCAATGAGCTGTGAAAGTTTCTGCTGCAGATATATCGTGTTGTCTGGCTGTACCAGGCGTTTTGTATCAGCCAACGTTTTTTAAAAAAAAGCTGTCCTTTAGACACAAGTATATTCTGATATAATCTTCATCGAGGCATCAAACTGAAACATAAAAAGATAAAGTATCTGATTCGGCCCCTGATATAGGCTACTCATCTGACTCTCATCGTCTTGAGCTTAAAGTCCTCCGAAGTCATAATAAATGATATTTCAAGAACCTTGTGTCTAGTTTCTTTATTCACATATGTATCACCACATGGAAAAAGAAACAGTAAAATAGCTAAACTTGAAGATGATACTTTTTTTTCTTTTTTCAAAGTCAGATTTTATTTGCCTTGAGATGCTCTTATCAATTACATCAACGAGGGTCAGAATATTTGTCTTCAGTTAAACTTAAATCATAAATTGCTTCCGTTAAAGTTATCGGCCAATTGGCCAACTTATTTCTTCACCTAAGCCAGTTTTTACTTGCATTTGGCACTTGGAGTGTTTATTTTGGACCCTGCAAATATAAATAATCTTATATAGTACACATGAAATTAAAGGAACACTTATTTTAAGCAATATTTACTCTAAAATTGATGTTTGTTAGTTGTTGAAAAGGCTGTCAATAAATTTTGGAAAAGATTCTGAAGCACCTCTGCTGATCAGTCATACGGATCCTGATGATGAAAACATCAAAATGTCCATTTCAATGATCATATGATACCATGGCATGTATCAAAATACCATATTTCTATACCATAACTATAGTACCACCCCAGTCCTTTTTTTTTGTAAATGTAAAAGCCCCTGTCAGAACTCAATACACTGCAACATTTCTCATTCAGTCTCTGCCTTTTCATTGCTATTTTTTTGTTGTTGTTTTTTTTTCTCTCGTCAGGAACACAGCAGAGATTAAAAATGTTCTGCTGGCTTTTCTTTCCCCTGTGAGCTCTCCGTCTCGCCAGCCGATTGAAAACGACGCAGACGGATAATGATGCAGGCGAGAGACGGAAGTTTTTGCGCAGGGAGGGGGAGACACGTCCTCCCACGTTTTTTATTTCCATATTTTATTGTGTCGTAAATGAAATAAAAGTGAAAATGATGCTGTTTACCTCCGACATGCTCCGCTAGCATCATGTGTTATGATTCCCCTCTGTGCCAGCCCCCCCCCAGCATGTGAGTGTGTGAGACTAGTCTAGCTCTGGTTGCAAAGCACTTGTCTGAAGGGAAAATGTGATTGTGGCGGGGGTGGGGGTGATTTTGGGACTTTGTGTTTTTAATTCGAGAGAGACAGAAAGATGGTGTAAGGGGGGGTGTTGTCTCCTTTTCTGTGTCTTGATAAATCAATCTTGAGGCTGGCAGACGACTGGCACCATTCAGCCCTGAACCCCTATGCACACACAGACACACACACACACCCAGACAATAATGAGACCCCGGCACAAAACAAAGATACACATAATCTAAAATCGAAGATGTAAATACAGACAGTGCGCACACAGCCACAACAGTTTTGGACCTGTCAGTCTTTTCCATGCTTTGTTTCACATATGGAAAATCCTCTGTTGAGTATTAGCCATAAAAATGGCAAGCACTTGGTAAAATCTCAAGCTGCGTTCTGATTGGCTGGCTTTGCTTCCGGGAGTAAGACCTGGAAACAAACGTGTTTACAAGATACTTGGCTGCTACAACAGCATTTTTTTGGACTAATGAGATTTTATTGAAACAGGTTATTGTGCTGATACCAGTAAAATGTATATATTTAATAATATTTGTTAAATAATGCTCTAAGTCTTTCGTTTCTGTGATAGAGCAATCCAGACAAAAACGACAAGAGCTTATTTTGATTTAAATGCCAGATATAGTTTATTGTGTAACCAAAATACCAATAATAAGCAGGAAACAACAAAATGTTATGCATGAATGATGCAGGACAAACCTAAAGTACACCGGGAGTCCTATTTTAAAATGTTAATTCTTTACTATTGCTGACTGCTCATTCAAAAAGATAAGGGAGATCCAAATATAAACTCCTATAGATATGCACAACCTATCTACAACTTACCATAACATTATTATGGTATAAACATTGAACATCTACATGAACCTGTAGAATGTGCAATAGTGCCACTTTTTTACTTTGTGCAAAGTAAAAATGTTTTAAAAGTGCAGTGCTCATGCAAGTCATAACCTTTTGAAGTTTAATCACATTAGGCTGTATCGTATTTCCGGTTTTTCCATCCCCAAATTTAAAAACTCATAAAATTATAACTAAGATATACCAGTTAAGATATTAAAGACTTTTTATGACCTTAATTTTCATCAAACTTTTTATTTTTAAGGACCTGCAGGAACTTTTTTTATTCACACAAGTGCTGTTAAATATATTGTACAGTTCGAATGCATCTATTTTTAACTGCAAATGCAAGTGAAACACTCATCCTGTCTAGCCCTGGATTTATGATTATTGCTTGTTGCTTTGTCACATCATGCCTGTTTAAGACAGTTCTTGGCCAGAATAAGCTGCAAAGTGGACCAGACTTTATGGCTATATTCAAAAGTCTGGAAGAGACATTTGCCTGAGGCAGGACTGCTATAGCAAGTGCCACCCTCCTGAGCGCTCAGTCTGCTTCAAGTGTGTGTATGTGTCTGCCAGGGGAGGATTAATTGAGCTGTGACTCATCTAATGGAGAAGGCAAAAGGCTTGTGTCACACTGGGTGCATGGCAGGACTGTAATGAATCAGTGATCGCTGAGGCCAACAGGTGTGTATGAGTGCCTGTCCAGTTCAGGATGGCCAAGTGGTAAAAAAAAGGTAAATGTTAAAAATGATATTTCGAGAGTAGGTGGATGTTCTATAAATAGGTCCTGCTGGTTATCTGCAGGTTTGTGTCTGTATCCGTGTGTGTTTAGGTGGCAGAATATGCCTGAGAGAATGAAATCCGAGGTTGGCATATCCGGCTGATTCACACCTCCTTATAATAAAGAACAACAGAATGAAGGGGAAGTAAGAAAGAAAACTTCATGGGAGAGCAGATAGGGAGAGTACGATGGGTTTTGGGACCTTACATGAGATAAAAGATTCATCAAATATTCTTGCTGGGATATTACGTGGGCACTCCTACGGCAAAAGCAAGATCTATGCCAAATAATGGCTGAACATCATGAGGTGCTTATAACATCATATTCCTTTTGATGCTGACAGCAGTTGCTTAAAAGCTGTTCAACTGGTTGCAGATTGGGGTGGTTTGACCCACCTACTTTAAGCTTGAAACCCCAGAAGTGGTGGAAGCAAAATACAGATTTTTTTCCTTTATATTACACGATGAATGTTTTAAGAATGTTCCAAATGTCCACATATTTCTGTAGTCACAAAAGTTAGGTTACAAATTATTCAGAAAAGTGTATTTTCACCTGGTGCTAAATAGATGGAGGGTCTCCCTCTTTAAAAATTGCTGCTTTGTGCTCTCAGGGATAAGATGGGATCCCACTTTGTAGTTGGAGATCACTGTTCCTTAATTCTTTAGATCATGGATATATAACAAATAAACACACACAAAAAAAGTTTTATCGAAAAAGTCCTCAAGATTGATGTTTGGTTTGGCTGCAAAAGGCAATCTGGGTTGCGTGAGATGTATAAAACCTCAGTAAACTGTGTCCTGAAATCTAGCTTCTAAAAAGTTTTCTCATTGTATAATTTGCACACTGGCTGTTGAGAATGTGTGGTTACATAAGACAGCTGGTTATATAAAGTGTTAGGATTGTGAGTGAGGAGGTTATCCTAAGTGTGGCCAAAAACAAATCTAAGATTAAGATTAGGTTTGGGAATTAGGTTTAGGGATTCTCAGTCGGTTTGGGTCATGGGGGGATGCAGTGAAACTGAAACTGAAAGATCATTTGTAGGCAAATAAGTATTTGTAAATTATGGCAAGTTCATTCCTGCCTAGTGACAGTGAAGGGCCATAGCAACAGCACACAAGCATTGCAGAAGTGGTTAGCAGGCACTCCTCTGATTTCACTCTCTTCAGACACAAGAAAGAACAGAGTTTAATCTGGTAAACACAGTTAGGCTCCCCACTCTCCGATTTATGTTCTTCATCAGCTCCCTGCTGAGGTGTGTGCAGTAGGCTGCTTGTGAAGTGCTCATATGTCTATGTAATAACATAAAATTGCAATGAGAGTGAAGTGGGGTTTAGTTGAGTGTCTAGGAGAACTTGTGTTTTCTAGGTAGTGGTATACAGACAGCCATTGGTGTAAAGTTGGTCCATCTTCCATGACATGGCAGAATTGCATTGTACATGTTTGGCCCATACCAACCAAAAACAATAAATATGTACTATGCGAGTCTGCCATGTCATGGAAGAAGGACCATCTTTACAGCAATTGTTTATACTGTATCTTCAGCAGTGGGGTACCACAGGGTTTGGTACTTGGCCCCAGTCTTTTCCCCATTTGCACTCAGATCTGTAATGCATTCATTGCTTGTCATACAGTTTGTTCTTTCTTCCTATCTGTCTCTACACCTATGATCTCAGAGTGGATCTCGACATGCCATTCTGATATATCAACATATATGAACATAACTCTTCTTTTGAGTCAAGAACCTCTCTCAATTCATCTCACCCTAAACTTTGCTGACCACATCACGACAACTGGCCATTCTCAGTGCTTTATGGTCCGCAATTTTGCCTTTCTTGGCCACTAAGAATTAAGCTCTCTGTCAAGCTTCTTATCCAGGCAGTAGTTATTTCATGGCTTGGCTAATACAACTCACTCGCTGGTCTACTTGCGTCTTCCAAAAGCCCCCCTGAGTGCACCAGAAAACCAGAACTTGACCTGTATTCAACCTCCATAAATTCATCCATCCATAAAGTCTTTGCTCAGGTCTGTGCTTTGGCTCTCAGTAACTGTAAGAATTACATTCAAGTATCTGACCTGCAGTCCTAATGTCTAATTTACAAATTTGTCATTTAGATTATTCTTTTATCCACGGTGATTTAAAATGCACCTGTAGAATCACGGGAAGGGACTGCACAAGGGTAGTAGTTCATGAATCAACTCTTTGGGAATTTTCACCTACAATGTTTTTGTTACCAGCCTACTGTAGCTCTTTAAATATTAGGATACATGATCCCCTGGTGCCAATAGCCTTGTCCTCTACTACCTTTAAACATCCATAATCCATCTCTTCCCCAGAAGGGTTCCTGCTTGTGCGGGTCTAGAATTTCTCATTCCTCAAAGTGCAAGTTTTATTTGCCACATGCTCAGTTTAAATAGCACGGAAGTGTTTTCTCACATTGCGTGTTGGGTCTCCACACCGTGGCTGTAAGTGTAACGATGATAGTCTGTGGGTGGAGGTTTCACCTTCACTGTATATGTGTATGTGTGTGTGTGTGTGTGCTTGTGTTTGCCCCTCAGCCAAACTGCCTTTATCTGGCATGGTGGGAAGTTGTTAGATCGTTAATCAATGTCAGAAGAGCAACATGCCCTATGGCGTTTCTCATCTCAAAGGAAAGTGCTGCCATGTGGCTGTGTCATAATGGGATTGTATGGGCAGCCATTGACTGTGGAAGGCATGGATTAGTCAGAGTATTATGTCAAATATGAGCCTCAAGATTCCTGTCTAACAGAACCTTTTGTTTATCATTCAGTCATAACCAAAATGCATTTATATGTTTCCTGGATAGCCTCAGCTTCAGATGTGCTTTCTTGGCCTTGTTTTGTGGAACAAGACGTGGCCTGTAGAAGAGATCCATGGTCAGATGGACCGATATGAATGATTTGAGTGCTGCAAAGTGGCATACCTAGGGTTTTCCTACAAGTGGTGTACGAGCGGTGTCAGCTTCTCAAAAAAGTTTAAGAAGTTTTAGAAAGTACCATAGTCACTTGAAACAGTAAGTAAGAGCAGAAATGATGCTGATCAGTCCTTCGCATCACTCTATATCCGCTGCAGTTGTTGCTGTGAGGCCCTATCTTCCATTTTCCGTTCATCACTGCATGCTGCAGCACACTGGCCGATCTCCAGAGAGAGATATCCGTCGCATAGAATGCTGACACAAGGAGGTACTGTCCTCAAGAAGGAGGAGAGGAGCGAGGGAGCATCTAGGCTTGTGCATGATGATATCGGAGCCGTCAGTCAGACAATGTACAAATTCTGTCATGTGGACAAAAAGAAAACTTCAGTCCTTCATAACTTCCTCCACATCTTTATCGCTATAATCAACTGAACTGTTGTTCAAATTAGACAGTTAAACACACTGTCCATGTGCACACAGATTAGTAGTCTCCTGATCAGAGATAAAATATTTTTAAAACCAGTTGTTTTTCTCAACCCTGAGCTTTGTATAATTTTGCAGACAACCGCAAACGTTAATAAATTTAATTGCATGATACATTTTAATACTCTCTTCCCATAAATTGTGCGTCTGAAAGGGAACCTGCAATTTTCAAAAAGGTCAGGTGCAAAAATAACTGTGTCCACACCTTTTCAGTGATAGTTCTTCACTGCGCGTATTTAGTACTATTTTAACGCCAAAAGACGATTTGTGCTCGCGCAATCTGTTAGTAAGTCTGGCCCTTAGGGTCATGTTCACCAGACAGCAAGCAGACATGTTTCTTATTGAGTGTTCACATAGTTCTTCAGTTTGAAAACATTTGGACTGAGTGCAGCAGAATGGAACAGAATGTGCAGGTCTTGAGATGCATTTCTAAAAGTTGGACTATTGGCAGATGGTGTTAAACAGCACTGATTTGGTCAGTCAGGTCACAGGTGCTTTTTTATGGTCTGGTTTAAGCCCTTTCACATTGCTTTTATTACTGCTACAGCTCTACAGATTCAGATGGATGTCTGTCCATTGCTTTGCTTCTTGTGCTGTTTTTTGTGCCTCCTCAAGGATTGTGCTTTTAAGTTAACATATCAGGTTAAAAATAGTCCAACTTTTAAATAATTCCACTTCCATTCTGTTGAGCTCCATCCAGCTGTTTCTGAACTTTTGTTCCTAATGGCTTAACTGTCACATTGTGCATTGATAGATAAGAGCCATCAAACCCAGACTGCCATGTCCAGAGCTGCCCTACACATATTTATATTACTAGCTTTGTCTTTTCTCTACACATTTGACTTTTTGCCAACAGTTTCGCTTGCCTTTTCTTGTTGAGTGGGCTTCTCTTCTCCCCGTTGTGTTTGAAGTGTAGATGATTTTCTTTCAGAGGTGTGCACGCCACCCCCAGTTATATTTACCTCCAGACTTCAAAGTGCCACCCTGCTGTGTTTTTGCATCTGAACAAATAAAGAAGGTTGTTTCTCCAGTGTAGCCTTCCATATGGCTCTCTTCCAAAATGAACCAGCCAAGGGGAACGGGAATCACTTGTTCAAATATAATCGTGTTAACCAGTTATCTCTTTTCTCTTTTCTCCGCAGTTCTCCTAAGATGAAACTCCAGCACTCCTGAAGAAGGATGACACCCCTGTCACATCGGATAGGACGGTGCCTATGGGCATCTGTGTCACTCACATGCTAAGCCTGAAAAGTGGAAAGAAAGACAGTTCTAGAAGACACGTCAAAAACTTCCAAGCTCTAGAGTGAAACTTTGCACAGTTGGCCATGGCTGCATATCCATGGCTTGGAGGATAGGATCCCTTGTTTAGCAAGCATTTTTACAACAGTGAGTTTTTAAGGGGTCATTTAGCTAATCCAGCACTTCCTTTGGCTCAGAGGGTTTATAGAGTAATTGCCACACATGAGCTGAACCAGAGGAATCAAAATGGAGGTCACACACCAATGCTCTTTCAACCAGACTGGTTAAAGCTGCATTCGAAAGCATTACTGCAAGGGCAGTATGCAGGCAGCTGACTACCCAGCCACAAATAATAACACAGGTAAGAATCGCCTTACCCCTTGCACTAAGTAACATACAACCCGAATTCCGGAAAAGTTGGGACGTTTTTTAAATTTTAATAAAATTAAAACTAAAAGACTTTCAAATCACATGAGCCAATATTTTATTCACAATAGAACATAGATAACATAGCAAATGTTTAAACTGAGAAAGTTTACAATTTTATGCACAAAATGAGCTCATTTCAATTTTGATTTCTGCTACAGGTCTCAAAATAGTTGGGACGGAGTTACGACGAAGCCATGCTGTTGTTATAGCTGCAGTATGTGATTTTGCATTGTCCTGCGGAAATAAACAAGGCCTTCCCTGAAATAGACGTTGTTTGGAGGGAAGCATATGTTGCTCTAAAACCTTTATATTCCTTTCAGCATTCACAGAGCCTTCCAAAACATGCAAGCTGCCCATACCGTATGCACTTATGCACCCCCATACCATCAGAGATGCTGGCTTTTGAACTGAACGCTGATAACATGCTGGAAGGTCTCCTTCCTCTTTAGCCCGGAGGACACGGCGTCCGTGATTTCCAACAAGAATGTCAATTTGACTCGTCTGACCATAAAACACTATTCCACTTTGAAATAGTCCATTTTAAATGAGCCTTGGCCCACAGGACACGACGGCGCTTCTGGACCATGTTCACATATGGCTTCCTTTTTGCATGATAGAGCTTTAGTTGGCATCTGCTGATGGCACGGCGGATTGTGTTTACCGACAGTGGTTTCTGAAAGTATTCCTGGGCCCATTTAGTAATGTCATTGACACAATCATGCCGATGAGTGATGCAGTGTCGTCTGAGAGCCCGAAGACCACGGGCATCCAATAAAGGTCTCTGGCCTTGTCCCTTACGCACAGAGATTTCTCCAGTTTCTCTGAATCTTTTGATGATGTTATGCACTGTAGATGATGAGATTTGCAAAGCCTTTGCAATTTGACGTTGAGGAACATTGTTTTTAAAGTTTTCCACATTTTTTTTACGCAGTCTTTCACAGATTGGAGAGCCTCTGCCCATTTTACTTCTGAGAGACTCTGCTTCTCTAAGACAAAGCTTTTATAGCTAATCATGTTACAGACCTGATATCAATTAACTTAATTAATCACTAGATGTTCTCCCAGCTGAATCTTCTCAAAACTGCTTGCTTTTTTAGCCATTTGTTGCCCCCGTGCCAACTTTTTTGAGACCTGTAGCAGGCATTAAATTTTAAATGAGCTAATTAAGTGGATAAAAGTGTAAAATTTCTCAGTTTAAACATTTGCTATGTTATCTATGTTCTATTGTGAATAAAATATTGGCTCATGTGATTTGAAATTCCTTTAGTTTTCATTTTATTAAAATTTAAAAAACGTCCCAACTTTTCCGGAATTTGGGTTGTAATTTTTCTCCTAAAGTCTCCTGAGTTTCTCAATTAAGTTTTACACATAAATTAATTAATAATACTTTAAGCTACATGCTACAATTGATGCACACTTGCTTGAAGACGAAGACTTCACATCAATTATCAAGATTTACTTTGGGTCCTCATAGTTGCTGCAGTTATCACATAACCAGACAAGTTACCTTTTCCCTTTTTATATCCACAACAAAAGGATAAGTAATATCATTATTCTTCTTATTTCATTCTTATTATGTTATTATTAGGGTTGCAAAGGGGTGGAACGTTTCTGGTAAATTTCCAGAATCTTTCCAAAAGTTCTGAAATGTTCTTGGAAATTTACCAGAAATTTTCCACCCCTTAGCAACCCTTATTATTATTCATAATAATAATTACCAGGTGGCAAAATATATTAGTAATTACCTAGTAATGTTAACGTTGAAGTCCACTGACATTCATCTACTCTCTTGTCTGGTTTGTTTGTCGGACAAAATGGTAGATTCTGCTATGATTGGTCAGATTTCCTGTCAATCAAACTCCCTGCGAAAGGTCAATTGAGTTATACCTTCTGCCAATCATTATCATCATCTGATCACCCCCATGGTACTCAAAATGGTGCTATGGATTGCTGTTCAGGTGCAAATTTACTTGGTGAAAGAAGTGAGGCCGGACCGCCACTGGTACCCCTTTAAAAATATTAGAGCACGACACCCCATAGGTGTTTGAATAAAGTCAAATCATTTGCTTATTAATAAAAAGTTGCTTAGTTCACCTTTAAGTGAACATGACTTTTTAACTGCAAGGAGTGCCTATCATGTTGGTAGGTTGTGTTTCACAAAAATCAAAAAACAGACTGTTTTCAGAAAGTGAAACTTCTGCCTTTGTTCAGGGCCGGCCAAGTGCTGACACTGAAAATACTCCAGTATCCAGCTTTTAATATCAGATGTGGAATTTGAACTTGGAGTGGAATTTGGAGCCATACATCCAAAAATTCCTGAGAGACCTGAGGTAGAGGATATTGTTTTAACAACTGGATGGCCCCCAAGCTGAGCCGGGGTCACAATGTTCTGCTATTTTATTCATCATGGAGAGAAATGAAAATCCAGAACATTCTGTTCAAAAGCATGTGATGGGCTCTCCAGCTGAGGGGCAAGAGCGCCGGCCCACGGTCTCAGGCAACCTGTCAGTCAAAGAAATCACTACAGAATGAAACACTTCAACTAGCAAAACCAAACAAACGCTACAATGTTGGTTTGAAATCCACATAAAAATGACCATTGTGTCATTATTTTCTCATTTTCTCACCTTCATGTCGTTCCAAACCTTTAAGACTTTTGTGGATCTCAAAAGAATAATGCCAAAAGGGGCTTCTAAAAGCATCCATAAAGGTAGTGACTTGTGTGTTGTGCTGTTCTTTGTGTTTAATACAAACATGACATGCAATTAGTTTGTGCTAAAACATACCATAGTTTAATAAATATATCTGTGAACATTTTTAATATATGGGTACTTGTTTTCTTTTATTTTTTTTTCTCAATCCATCAGTTATAATTTTGTTGCATGGAAATGAGCAGCTTGAACATTATTCAAAGTATCTTTGTTTATGTTCCATGCAAGAAAGGAAGTCAGGTTTGATTGACATTTGGGTGCGTGAATAATGACAATGCTTATTTTTGTGAACTATTATAACTTAAGTTATCTAAAATACAAAATGACCTTGGTTTATTACTTAAAAACCATTTGAGAGAGACAATCACAAAGCCTAGTAAATGTAATTAGACAAAATACTATAAATAACAACCCAAATATCATGTAATTTGTTAGATGTATGTCTGTAGCATTGATCAGTCAAGTCGCTTTTCGTTTAAAAGCTATTTAAGTTCATTTTATCCCAATCACAGAGATGTATGCAGCCACAGTTTTTGTGTTGATATGATTTGATTTAATTTGCTCATGATTTTGCCTAGCAACAGAGGCCTCAGTTTTGATGCTTATGCTCACTCACTCACTTCACACACACATACTTTAGTCTTCATGGAGTAGGAATTGTGTTGGTGTTTCATGGCAGAGGCGTTTTGAGTGTGGACAGCTTTCAAATCGATTCCCGTCATTTTGTGAGCCCACAGCACACAGGTTTGCGTAGGGTGGTCCGGATAGGTTGGGGGAGTTTAAAGTGGGCTGAATGCCGGGGAATACGGCGGTACTAAACAAACAGGAACGAGGGAGATGACTCACCAGGTTAAACTCTGGTTAGCTGTGCTTGTTTTAGGGTTTGAGCCGTGGCGGTGCACCGACCTGTTTGAAAGCTCCAGTCTAATATGTGCACTTTAAATCTGTCTCTTTAAGTTACTGACATTTCAAAATTAGCTTAATAATTTTCAACTTTAAAAAAAGACCATCACACCAGCTATATGTAGAACAGTGTCTACTCCTTGTCTGTTTTAAATTTTACGTTTTGAAATGTTAATAAAGTGAGAACATATTGCGACGGCTGCTCCGTCTCGCACTTTTTGACTCGGTTCTGCTATGCATGCACACTTAATTATCCGAGCTCAGCCGGCGGAGGCCATTCGCTTCTCACCACGACACACACCGCTCCCCCTCAATGTGCCGGGGAATTTGGCGCAGAAATTTTCGCAGGCTTATTTTCTTTTCATAATAAAGGAGCCAAGACCTGGAGGCGGCGACAGACACAGACTGAGGGAGAAAGACAGGGAGGGGAGTGTTGAAAGTGACAAAAGATATATCATGATGTGTGGGAGACAAGGTCCAAATAAGATTAAAGGTATTAGGAACAAAACTCATTTTGCAGCATTTGGAGGAGAAATCCAGCGGAGAAGTGCACAAGACAGGTGTAATACAACAAGCCATGTTATCCAAAACTAGACGGAAAAGTATCAATCCATTTTAAGAAGTGAAATACACACTATGTTTCCGGCTAATAAACTGATACACATTTTTTAAAGGTGGTGTGTGTGTGTGTGTGTGTGTGACTTCTTTCGTCTTTCTCCTATGCCAGCTTAACATGCAGAGGCAACTATCGGTAAGCCGTTCGTAGGTTGATTTGTAAACATTGCAGCTCTGTGGCGCTAACAGAACCTTGCTCTGTTTGTTTAACTACCCTATCCAGCTTTACATGGCAACTTTGACTCGACCAGTGATGGGATTTGAGGGCGAGACTAGCCCTTTGTCCAACCATTGGCAGAAACCTGTTTGTAAACAGTTATTATTTTTCCATTCGGTAATGCTAACAGTGACGAGACATACTTCATTGTCATGTTGCTATGTAATTAAAATGCACGTTATTAATAAATAAGTAAATAACTGTCATTAAAAGTCAGAGGTGGGTCGAGTTTGTACTCAAGTAAAAGTAATTCTAGAAGTAATTACTCCGGTAAAAGTAAAAATAATCTTAATAGTTACTTGAGCAAGAGTAAAATAAGTATCCAATGAAAAAAAAATACTCAAGTAGCGAGTTACTAGTTTCTTTTGGATCATAGGCAAATATTATCCTTGTCAGAAATGAACTTTTCTTCAAATTTTATAACTACCTTATTAAATGTATCTGCAGTGTGTTTTAACCAGATTTAATTTCACCAAATTTAACCAGTTACTTCAATCAATCTGTTATCTAATAATAAAAACAAAAACAGGATCTCATTAGAGCTAGGGTGTAGCCGCAATATTATATATACATATAAAAATCATTATTGTTTATTATTGCAATAATGCTCATTAATGCATATGAGATCTAATAGAAATTGTAAAATCATGAACCGTTTATGAATTGCTTTTTACAGAATAGATAATCAAACTTCTCATTGGTTATTTCAGTAGCATGACAAACAAAACATTGTACAAACTAAGAATAGATTATATAAAGGAAGTGAGCGCATGCTACCCCAGAGTTCTCCGCGGTGACCAATCAGAACGCTTCTGATTGGACATTATTTTAATGAGCTCAACAGAAACGTGTGATTGGTTACAATGCTTACTGCTGCAAACCGTGCTCAATAAGAAATCTGATGCAACATAATAAATTAAATCTACTGTAAATTTAATGCTGCAATCGACACTTTTCATTCATTTCACGTTTTACTTTAATCATATACTTTAAGTCATAATAGATAGCTTACCACTACTACAATGTATTACTTATATGAAAGGAAATCAAATGTATTCCTGTAGAATCATTCTGAGACAAAACATGCAGTGTTCACCCATAGAATTTGCAGATGTGCTTTCAATAGACTGTAGTTTCATGTCTGCTTCATTCGGGGCTCTTTATGTTCTCACTGTTCTTAAATTTCCCGGTACGAATTAAAAACCTCAGAAAATTCAATGTGTGTAGGGAATTGAACAAATCATTTAAACTGATTTGTAAACCCATTCAGACAATTTTGACAACTTGTTTGATCAAGGCCTTGAAAAGAATCGACTCAATTTGAAATTTAATTTGTGAATGGCACACTGCTCATGCCCTAGAAATAAAGACTGCGCGCTTGGAATGAACTACGTTTCTTAACATGTATTGCATTAAAATTACATTACGAGAGGAACATCACCCATAGTAAAAGTACAGTTTTTTCATTAGAAATTTACTCAAGTTAAATTAAAAGAATCAGTATTTTACTCTACTCTTAAAAGTACACATTTTCCAAACATTTACAGTAAATGTACTTCTTTCCTACCCACCTCTATTAAATGTAACAATTTAGTTTAGTTTAGTTAGAATTGCCATCAGAGAGAAATTTGACATTTCATAGGTAGATCCATGATGTTTACATTTTGATCTTAAGTGCCTATAAGTTTGAAATACATGAGCACAACAAAAATTGAGAATACAGCAAGTTTTTTTTAAAAATAAAAATCTGTTTGAAACATGGGTATGTTTGTACGAGCTCTGCAAATTAGCACTCCCATGAAGTCATGTCATGTCACGTCACGGCTCGTATATTTACATGGCACTTTATTCAATATACACTCACTGGCCATTTTATTAGGTACACCTTGCTAGTACCACGTTGGACCTCCTTTTGCCTTCAGAAGTGCCTTAATTCTTCATGGCATAGATTCAACAAGGTGTTGGAAACATTCCTCAGAGATTTTGGTCCATATTGACATGATAACATCATGCAGTTACTGCAGATTTGTCGGCTGCACATCTATGATGTGAATATCTCGTTCCACCACATCCCAAAGCTGCTCTATTGGATTGAGATCTGGTGACTGTGGAGGCCATTTGAGTAAAGTGAACTCATTGTCATGTTCAAGAAACCAGTCTCAGATGATTTGCGCTTTGTGACATGGTGCGTTATCCTGCTGGAAGTAGCCATCAGAAGATCAGCACACTGTAGTCATAAAGGGATGGACATGATCAGCAACAAACCTCAGGTGGCTGTGGTGTTTAAACAATGCTCATTTGGTACCAAGGGCCAAAATATGCCAAAAAAATATCCCCCACACCATTACACCACCACCACAAGCCTGAACCATTGAGACAAGGCAGGATGGATCCATGATTTCATGTTCTTTATGCCAAATTAGGACCCTACCATGTAAATGTCTCAGCAGAAATTGAGATTCATCAGACCAGGCAACGTTTTTCCAATCTTCTAATGTCCAATTTTGTTGAGCCTGTGTGATTGTAGCCTCTGTTTCCTGCTCTTATCTGACAGGAGCGGCACCTGATGTGGTCTTCTGCTGCTGTAGCCCATATGATTCAGAGTTTGATGTGTTGTGCATTCAGAGATGGTTTTCTGCACACCTTGGCTGTAACGAGTGAATAATTGAGTTTCTTTCGCCTTTCTATCATCTCTAACCATTCTCCTCTGACCTCTGACATCAACAAGGCATTTTCGTCCACACAACTGTCATTCACTGGATATTTTCTCTTTTTCAGACCATTCTCTGTAAACCCTAGAGATGGTTGTGTGTGAAAATCCCAGTAGATCAGCAGTTTTTGAAATACTCAGACCAGGCCGTCTGGCACCAACAACCATTCCACACTCAAAGTCACTTAAAGCCCATTTCTTCCTCATTCTGATGCTCGGTTTGAACTTCAGAAAGTTGTCTTCACCACATCTAGATGTCTAAATGCATTGAGTTGCTGCCATGTGATTGGCTGATTAGCTATCTGTTGTTACCAAGCAATTGAACAGGTGTACCTAATAAAGTGGCCGGTGAGTGTATATCTTAAAAGCAATCAGTGGTATTAAACATACAAACAGGGTCAGTGTCTCATTTCCTCAGTAGCACAACTTAATTTGCTACTATAAATTCAATTCAAGTTAAATTTTTTTCCCACAGACATCTCCCAGAACTAACTTAGTTTTGGCTGGATTTTGTTCGAAATGAAGACATCAGTTCGTTCTTCAATTAAGCTTGATGTATACTGGGGCCTTTAGTCATTGATTAAGGCTACTAACGTAAGCAATCCAGTTACAGTTAATGTCACTTAACACTTATATAATAAAGTGTACAACAATAATAGCCAATAATTTAAAGTAAACTTCACCTTCATTCTCTGCATCCAAGTCATCCAAAAGTTAGCACTGGTGGTGCTTCAGGATAGGAGGAGCCCGTTCTGGAATGGAACGCCCACTGTCCATGATCCAATCAAGTCCCGCCATTCATTGTTTTTTTTTTTTTTGTTGTTGTTTTTTTGGTAACACATTCACTATTAACTAAGAATTTTCCCTCAGTAAGGTAGTCATTTTAGTAGTGATGCGTAGGTATTGGGTCGGTTAAACGATGTAGAATATGGTCATGCAGAATAAGCCAAGGCAGTAATATGTGCATCGTAAGCACTTATAAATAGCCAATATGGTAGTAATATGCATGCTAATAAGCAACTGGGTACTAGTGATAGGTGTTACCTAATGCAAAGTGTTACATTCATTTTTCCTGTTGAAAATCCTGTTTCACTTTATGGTCACATTATGGAAATAAAGTGGGTTATGAATGCTGTTTCATGATGTCAAGTGAAAAAACAAAACAAAACAACGAACCGCAGTAATGAACAGCTAGCACAATTGGCCTGAACTTGCCAGCGGACTCCAAATCCCAAGTGCATGGTTAAATTTAGGCACTGAGGCTTCATTCACACCGATCCATCCCATAATCTCCACCGGCCAAGCAGCCGCACACAGATGGCCTTGTCTGACTGCTTCAGGGGAGCGGAGGGCAGGTGACATCAACAGCTGGACCAGGGAGGAGAACCCAGACACGCGGGGTGGTTCGAGGTCTTATCAGCATCGGATGAGTCATGAGAATGGCAGGCGATTGTGCGACGAGCGGCCGATGACACAGAGAGCGATCATAGAGCATCAGTTTGGCTGAGCAGACATGGAAAGCATGTGAGAGAGAGTATCTTGCTCTATTGCAAGACAACTGCTGCATCAGACACACTGACAAATGTACTAAACAACAGCCTAAAGGCCCGGTCATGCCAAGGATATTAACAATATAGATATAGTTTTAAAAATCATTCTTAATTTAACAAGATAGCAGAGTCAACACCACAGTTATAAATACAATGGCACAGAGAAATGTTAACATTTTTTTTTCCAGCTGATGAATGATCAGAGCGTTTAAAGCGTCACACGGCAAAACTAATCAAACGAATCACTAATCAAACGAAAAATTTATACTTGAGTAATTATTTACTCACAAAGACCCATTTTTCTTGTTTCTTGAATAAATCAGAGCTTTTGAATGAATCGGTTGAGTGAACCATTCAATAATTCACTTAAATCCCTGAATCGATGTGGGGTGCGTCTCCCAATAGCATAGTTGCTAACCTGTTAGCAACTTAGTTGGTTGGCAATGGGAAATTGTATTGCAACCAACAAAGTTGCTAACTTAGTTAGAAACTATGCTTTTGGGAAATGCACCCCTGCGTTGTTGAATGAATCGTTTGACTGGATGATTTAATGACTCACTCATAATGGCAGTTACTTTACACCATCTCCTGACACATCAATGTAATTTACAGAAGATGTAATTGAAGGAATCTGTGCAATTAGGAGTTTAATCTGATTCAAGTTGGTCACGCAAATGTGCGTCCTTGACTGTTGATACAGACATGTTTAGTTTTAGCGATTAGATTCACATTTAAATTAATAATTAATAATACAACTAATATTAGAATATACAGCCTTACCTGGATACATTATTACAGTAGACTACATTGTTGAAAACCGTGAGCTCTATTATCAGCAAAGCTCATTATATATCTTACACACAAATACACATATATTCACGTGAAGCGATGTTAACTATAACAAATCTCTACTGCCTGATTTCTTATTTTATTTTGCTGAAAAATGTAACTATATTATCTCCCAGGTCTTTACATAAAGTTATAAATATATGTCCAACTTAATATGCTTAAGCTGAAAGAAATCAGTTTTCAATTAAAAATGTTCCATTTTACAAGGGGACAGCAAGTAACACTTTAAATAAATGTGAAAAGTATAAAATATAAAATGTACTCCACTATTTTTTATTTTTTTACCGTGTACATGCAGTAAATTTGCGAAGTGTTATCTGTATCTCAACTGCTTGATTGCTTGTATTATCACAAAATGTAAAGTATATCATTTACCAACATTAATCTGCTAAATGCAACAATAAGGCATGAAAAGATTAAGATTAACATTAATGTCATACTTTTCTGTAAAACAGCTTTAAAACAATTTTTATTGTAAAAATCACTAAACAAATAAATTGATTTGTGTTTTTAGTCTGGTAGATGAAGAAATGGAGAAAAAATCAGATATACTTATGTCTGAGTGATGGCATAAAGTCCACCGCCTTATGGAATAGACTGACCAAAACGTAAAGCAACCAGCCACAAGTTATTTTAATTTTAATTTCTGGGTTGGATAACTCTAAAATGGTACAATATTGGACTGGCAAAAAAAATAAAAATGTCAAGGCTCTCTTCGTTAATGTTTGTACACAATTTCAAATATTTAGAGAATATACAGAAATTCTGTGAGTTCTGTTCTTGTATATTTCGTTTGCTTCAAGTGCCTCAAAAAATAAAAATCTTTCATTGATTTGAAAGCCATGAACCCAAGCACCCTAGCATTATGGCAGTGAGTTTTCTGAACACAGTTTGTTCAGAGATTGTCTGCATGGCTCAGATTTTGCTCTACATTTCTAGATCATCCTGAAATTGAGTGACACGCCTGGCTGTCTGCTCGAGACAGATAGATAGTTGTCTGTCCTCACGAGTGTGTTTGAGTTTGTTTGGGCGTTGTGTAGAGACTGGCGTCTCAAACATGGTGTCTCATTTCCCCTGCTGGTGATCAAATCTGCGATTAACACCACAGACGAGACAGCGGCCGGTGAACTGCCTGATACAAGCTCGCAGAAATGGTTTTGAAGTGAATGTTTTATGGTACATGTTATGTCATCGGGTGCGGCGTCAGGTCACGCATCATGAGTCTGGGTAGATTACAGACCCTGTAAAACACCATCATAACAGCCCTGACCTCTTTTATTCACAGCAGACTGCCGAACAACTGCCTCATATGTTCCCTCCCTCGGGATCTTTTAAGTTTCCTGACTAACAAGGCTCTTTCGTTATTAAATTGAAGGGAGAAATTAAGAAGGCTTTTTCTAATCAGATTACATTGTCTTTATTTAAGCTCACGTTTGATCTTTGTGTGCTGTTGATCGATTCCTTAAAGAAACAGTTCACCCAGAAATGTTAATTGTCATCATTTAATCGCCAAACTCATGAGACTTCAAAAGAGGAGAGGCTTTGCAGAATGTCTGAGCTGCTTTCTTCCACACATTGACACTGATGCACATCCTAAGGCTTTCAAAAAGGAAACAAGCATCATTAAAGTACCCCATTATTTACAGCTAATAATGACTTAAATTTGAGCCTGTTCCAGTGTTATTATTAACTAAAATTAGGACTATTAAAATATATTTGTTTATTAATTGAAGGCTGAAATAAGAAAGAAAAAGTGTGAATTAGAAAGCTTTCCTTGGTATTACAATTAGTAAAAATAATATATATTATTTACAGGAAGATGACTGACATGTTAAGCAACCAACCACAGTTTTGGAAACACTAATCTATAATAGATGATACCACATCAGCAAACTGATGAGCTGATTAAAAACCTGTGCACTCTGAATTACATAAATTGTTTGGAAGGCAGCCAATCAGATTGGAGCTTGCGGTTTTAGCCTGTTGTTGACATTTCTGTGTGCAATATCCATCAGACGGTCCATGGGCGTACCGTCTGAGGTTTAGACTAGTCTTAGAGTAACTGGGTAGAAATGTTTCACATGCTCTATAAAGTTTTGAAATATCTGCTCATCTTAGCGCTCCACCCAAAGCTGAGATGTAATTGTGCATGTGGTGCATTGCATCAACCTGCAAATGCTTAATTATTCAGTCTGTCTGGTATGTGATGCCTTCAGTTGTATAATAGTGCCGCATCATGTCATAACAATCCCAGCCATCCACCCTTGAAGACGCATTTCTCTCTTTGTCTTACTGCAGAGTGCAAGTTCCACTGCACCAATGGCAGATGTCTGAAACTTCTCTCGCTGATTTGCAATCATCTGAATGAATGTGGAGACAACAGTGATGAGGAACACTGTCCTGCTGCTGTACCTCCACCTCCAGACACCATCCAGTGTAAGTCCGTCCGCCCACCTCTGCATCTCTGACAGGTGATATTGCATCAGCTACTGTAGAAAACCACTGGGCTACAGTCAAACTACCCTTCAGAAAAAGTAGAACCAAAAGTAGCTGCATGCATTGAAGCGATTTAGGTGATTTTGTGTCTTTGAATTAAATATTTATTAGATTATGTGGTTCAAAAAGAGCACTGTTTATGTGGCGTAAAGGAATAAATCAAATATACCGAAATGTATACAGGTGAATGAAAACATTGCTTTCTTTGAAACAGATATTATGATGATAAGAAGTTAATGGGCTTATGTAAAAAATTCCCCCAAAGTGAGCTAAAATGGCCCACAAATTCACGATAAAGATGCAAATGGAAAAGTTGATTTCTGACCCAGGTCCAAATGAACCAACTCACTAAAACGAATCAGACTTCGTGCTGGAGAGCAACAGTCTACTAGTGTGTTTGAATCAGTTGCAAGGCTGGCTGTACATTATAAAAGTGTCATAAAAACAGCAATATGACACTTACTCATTGGGAAGAAAAATGGCTTGCTACTGGAAAAGCTGCACTATTTTGAAAACAGCTGAACTGCTGTTATGCTACTGTAAAATATAGGTCTGCGGTGTCGCCTAGATCTCTTTGCTCTGTGCTCTCTGCTGTTGTATTTGCTGATCATCCTGTTTTATTGATATTTTGTACAGCATTATGCCACAAGATGCCATGTGGTGCAGTTATCTTACCACAAGTATGCTAGAAACATACCGAGCACAAGTGTGAGAACAACTCTACTGCTGAGGAATACAGTTCATTAGCATAACTGTAGATGATACTGCAGATATGTTGACTTGGTGCATTTAAACAGAATTTCAGCTGATGCGTGTTAGCTGTGCAATGAAAGGGGCTTATCCAGTCAGATTTGAGAGTTGGAAGTATCCATTAGGGCTGCAACTGTTTTAATAATTGATTAATCTGTCAAGTTTTATTCTGGTTTAATCAAGTATTACTCTGTATTCTCTATCAAGCATTGTACAAACTGAAATATGTAATGTATACTACACATTGTGTGAAAATTGTTTTAAAATAAAAGCTACAAGCTGCAATACTAGCAGCAGAGCAATTTAAATAACCAAAGTTACCAAACCACAACCAAAGTTTTAGCAAATCAGAGGTTAAAATGTGCTATTCCCTCCTCTGAACATATCAACATTTAACTTTTTTTCTTCTTCTGTGATTAAATTAAAGTGAATATTCATGTAAAATAGCATTATTTGGGTTGCATAAAGAAACTTTAAACTTAAATATGATGTTTAATCACAAATATCATTTGATTAATATTATGGCACTCTGGTAACAAGACAGCAACCGTATGATGCTTTGTTTTAAAAATGGGAAATTCTTGCATTTAAAGCATATAACATTAAAATGTTCACTACTATAAAAATGTTGAGGTTGGTAAGATTTTTTTTTTTAAAGGATTTTTTAAAATTGTTTTTGATAGAAGTCTCTCACACTGCTGTGCTTAAGGCTGTGCTTTTTAATTAGACAATATTGTGAAATAATATTACAATTTAGAAACAAAATGCAGTTTATTTCTGTGATTCAAAACTGTAATTTTCAGCATCATTACTCCTGTCTTCAATGTCACATGATCCTTCAGAAATCAGTATAATATGGTGAGAGAAAAACATGTATTTGCTGCTTAGTATTTTTGTAAAAACAGAATTTTCAGTATTGATGAGTAATATAAAATATACAAAATATAAACTATATTAAATTCTTTGTTACCTTTGATCATTTTAGTGTCCTAAAATATTAAATGTCTTTAAAAACTTTAATTATTTAGCAGTCATACTGTGCATTTTAGAACATAATTTTGTTCTGAGCAGTCTTTGTGCTCAGCATTATCTTCTGTCCATTTGAAAGCCGAATGCATCATTATATTTGACTCTGTCGGCATCAGTGCTAGACTGGTTGTTGTTGAAGGTTGCATTTTTTTGTCGCTTTGTCTTTTGCTAGCTCACTGCTTTTATGTGTTTGCCTAACATGAGCTTTTACCGAATCGGTTTGGGTAGTTATTTGTATGACCTTCTCCTTCCATCATGTGCATGAATGTGTGCCCACAAGTGTTCGAATCTGTGTTTTTATGTGGACACTGTTTGTAGATGAATATGTGAGCTCTACATCTTTCTTCTACCCGCACACACACACACACACACTCTGACTCTTGCGTGATATCAGTTATCTTACAAGGCCAGTTAACATAAGAAACATCCAGACAGATGGTTAACGCGTTTAAACTTCAACAAAGGTGCTCAAGGTTAATTTTAGGACAGAGCCGAATTAGCCGGTTTTAATTCACCAGTGCCGTCCTCTCCATATTCTGTTGAGCTCTGCTCTCTTTGGAAGTCGCTGACTCTAATAGAAAGAAAACTTATGGTCAGTTGATTTTTTGCTTTGATGCTTAACACTATTATTCACTCTCAAATACATTTAGATTGGCCGAGGGGACAAACAGAGTTGGTGATAGGTGTACAGTAAGCTGCTATCTTCATTTTTTAAATTTAGTTTTTACATCTATTTATTTTAGTTTTAAAGTAGACATGAAGATGTAGAGGAGTTTGTTTCTTCATGAGATTTGTAGAAATGTAGCATTTCATCATGTTGTCCTCTCACATCAAAATCCACCAATATAGAATTATTTCGTTTTTGTAAATGGTGCTTGATCTCTGCAGATTTCTCTCCTGATTCAGACAAGATGACTTTTTCACTGGAAAAAAGCAATATTATGAATAGAGGACTCTGGTGTTTTAGCAAGAAGCAACAATTTGTTGAACTGGAGTCGTGTGAATTACACGTGGATTGTTATTATCAGCTGTTGGAAACTCATTCTGACGGCACCCATTCACTGCAGAGCATCCATTGGTGAATGAGTACATTTCTCCAAATCTGATGAAGAAACAAACTCATTTGCATCTTGGATAAACTGAGTGTGAGTACATTTTCAGTGAATTTGTTGTGTCAATCTCCTCCCTCTTTTTTTCTCTTTTTCCTTCCCCAGCAGCCATCTCTTCATGAACACTCTCCACGCTGGGATTGCTTGGTTTTGTGTGCTTTATTTAACATACTTTTTCTATTTTTTCCCTGCTGTCTGCTGAACAAGGGCAGCTCTTTACCGATGGAACAGGTCCAACTGCTGCACTTAAAATATTTAGCAGTCTGGGCCACATGTTAATGAAAGTGTCTGCGGCTGGCTGCTATTTTAGAGACACCTGTGTGCGCCGTGATTGAATTTTCAGAAGCTGAGGAGTGCTGATTTTCATGTCGAGAAAGAGACAGCGAGCGAGAGACACAACAGAGGAGGCAAAACGAGAGATGGGGGGGGGGCAAAATGATTTCAATTCTAATGGCCACGGCGGTAGCGTAGCGCTCTCTCAGACAGATGGATCATGAATATGGTCTAGACGCTTGGTGTCTGGGTGAGTCAGGGGGCCTTGTACGAGAGGGGCCTTCATACTAACCCACCTCCACAACACACACACACACACACACACACACACATACAAACAGACTGCGAGTAGAGAAAATCAAAGCATTTTTAGGCAGAAAATTAATGTTTATTATCATACGCTCATCAGAAAGAAGGAGGTGACTCAATATCACAGGAGACTTTGGTTCAATGAAGATGACGATGTCGACGTCATTGGTAAACATCATCTCTGACATTGTGTCTTAAAGAGATTTTTCACTCAGAGATGAACATTCTGTCATCCTTTTCTCAAACTCGAACTTCCTCTTCCTTCTTCTTGATCAAATAAATGCAGCCAAGGGGTTGAAAAGGAAAAAGAGGCTTCTTTCAAAAACATGAAAAATCTTAATTATTCCAGACTTTTGAACAGAAGTCTAGGTGTCATGTAACAAGTTTCCACCATCAAATAAAAACACACAGACGGTCAGTGAGTCCATATACTCCACCAAAAATGTGTGTAAATGCTAATTATTTACTGATGGAGGACTTGGGACAGAGATAAATGTGAGTGTTTGTCTCGGTGAAAGAGTGTGCTGACGGCTGCTGAGTTGGAAAATCTACAGTGACTCAATTTGTCCGGCTGCTTTTCCTGCTCTACATGACCTTCCCACAGAGCTATGTGTGTGATACTGACGTACTCATTACACTCCGCCAGTTTATCTGCAGTTGGATTCTAGCGGTGATGTGTGTTTGGGGTCAGAGGTCACTGTCACGGGGCTTTACGTTCCAATTCATCATACACTGGAAATATCTGCAAATTTATGTCATAATATGGAAGAAAAGATCTGTTGCTAGTCCAATCGTATCCTTGTGAAAAAGAACTGTGCTGAATGTAAACACTTGTAGTATAATTGTAGATAATAAATAAAAACTGTACTTGCATATGAATTTCAGCTTATTACAGTACATTTGATATCAATTTAAACTGTAATGCATTTTCATTTAATTGCATTAAAATGTCTGAAAACATTACATTGAGTTTTCACTATATTCTTTTAAAATAATCTTATTTCTGTAATATTATAGTGCACTTCTTTTTCACAAGAGTTATATGGAGTTAGAACGGTTTAAACTCACATTAGCAATCTGCTGTGTCATTAGTTGAGCTATTTTTAACATGACACAATGTCTTCATGCAGCGCTCATGTCGTAAGATGATAAAAAAACATCTCAGTGACCAAAGACATCCATCTATGCATGTGTAACGGGACAAACGACTGCAAAATAGTGCAGATGGAACACAAGAATGTGCCCTGTTTGAGCTGAGGAGCTCACATTATATATGATCAGTGTTTACTGTATCACTCAACTTTGGGAGGTGGAAATATCTTGATGCATGGACACACAAATGGAAACAAAGCAATGAGTCTATGTAATTGGAGTGAATTGAAAAGCTGTCTGTCTGCTGCGCTTAAACAAACACTCATATCCTGACGCGTGTAGCCTGCAGAGACCAAGAGGATTTGTGTGCCAAAAATATAAGACAATGTGAGACACACAGAACACAAGGGAAGCTAAAACAGCATTATCAAATCAAATCATCGTCTCTTTTGCATTTGTGGTCTCTTAAATGTAGGGAGAGGTTCAGACAAAAATATTGCGAGATGATAACATGTTTCATGTCGCCAGCGTTCAAGATGTCTGCCTGTTATTTGTCAGTCCGGTGGAGTCAGCCCTTAAATATTTTTCTGCTCCCTCCCTCTGGCAGTTGTGCACAGAGTGTGTTCATCTGTTTGGGGAAGGAAGTGAGTGTTTCGATGGTGAAGTGTACACTACCTCTCTCTCTCTCTCTGCAGCAAACCCCAAAACAGTCAGAGACACCGCATCAGCAACAGGAGGGACTGCAGATACATGGTTTTAAAGCTAAAGTCTGCCTCGAAACTCGACTGTTTGGAAGTGATCTAATCTCACGGGGGACAAATTCAACTAAATGTTGTCATAGATTGAATAAAGTTTATATAGAGTTGAATGTCACAGTTTATGTGCAGGGAAGAGCGACGAGACAATCAAGTCATCGGTAGGCTGTTGTTTCCGAGATGATGGAAGAGAGAGACTGTGTTTTCTGTATAAGAAATGAGACCGTTCCTGCAGCTGTCAGCTGATCTTTGGGTGTGGTCTGTCGAGCACAAATCAGACATCTCCCATCAGCACATTTGGATGGGATCAGTGCTCTAAAAAGGATGTTTGAGTTACGCTTATTAATCTTGATTTTTGTAGCGATTGGAACAGGATGTAGCTCTCTGTAGCTGTTGCTAAGGTGGAGGTGTATGTTTTTAGCTGTTATAGAAGATCATGTGGACTAGATGCATGTATTTATATGCGATTAACTGTAATTCCAGACATTTTGATCAGTTTCTTGAATCAGATGCTACTATCAGATCAATTTGGAGTGATAGTTAAGACATTCGTAATGTTACAAATGATTTCTACTTCAAAATGCTGTTCTTCTAAACTTTGTGTTTATCACAGAATACTGAAAAATAAAATCTTAAGCAACTGTTTTCAACGATAATAAATGAATCGGCATATTAGAATGATTTCTGAAGGATCATGTGTAAGTAATGATGCTGAAAATTCAGCATTGCATCACCGAAATCAATTATATTTTGAAATATATTCAAATAGAAAACCGTTTTATTAAACTGTAATCATTTTTCACAATATTACTAAATATTGCATTTATTTTTTAATAAATAAATGCAGCCTTGGTGAACAAACAGTAATGACCTCAAACATTAGTGTCCAGTTTAATACACTTTTGTTAATCCAGCTAAATAGCATTTGAAATCTAATTTAAGTACAGTAATATGTAAAGTTGTGATTTAAGCACAAATACATCAGAAACAGCACTATCTGCAGATTTTTCTCGCCAATTCTGAATTTAGTATTCAAATGATCTTGTAAATGCATTTATAAAAATACAGAATCAAACCAAATCACTCAATATCAAACCGAATTTCGTTGTAAATTGAATTGTTCTGAATTAAAAAAAAAATTCCTCTGAATTGGGAATCAAATCAAATTGATTTCCTTTCTACCTAAAGATTCATACCGGTGCACAAAGATGGTTTATTACTGTTTTCTTTTAAATATTCCAACCAGTTCCAATCAAAACTGTATTTACATCTATCCATCCACAGAAAAAATAAAAGAAACGGCTCACAATGAACTACATAGAAAGTGTCTATCAGGTTCATTCTCTTATTTCTTCTTCTGTCTCATTCTTTTAGTTTTGACAGTCAAGGAGATGTGTCCTGATCTGAGGTCACAATCATGTAGTGGAAGCTCTTAAGGTTGCTAAAAGCCAGACGAGACACTCAGTAAGGACAAACCTGGCCTTATGTTTCCCCCAGTGGTTTGTGTGTGGCTTTTTTTATGAGTGGTTTTACTTATCGTGAGTGTCCTGTGAGGAGTGAGAAAAAAGCAGGACGTTTAGATTGCACTCTTTAAGAAAAGTCTGTTTTCTTAGAGTGTACTGTGTTAATATGAAGGAATTTGCTGTATTTACCAGTGCTTTTTACAATTTTTTATTTATTTATTTATTTCTTTACTTATTTCTTCTTACAGTGTAAGTCGTATTTTAAAAATCAAGACAGAATATGGCAGAAGTTTGTGAAATGGTTTATGTATAGCCTACATGTCTGTGTGTGACTCAAGAGTTCAGGACTGTGGTTTTGCCTCTGCTCTTGTAGGAACTTGTGTAATATTTTGTCTCGTTCTGAGTGTTTGGGTTTTTCTCTGGAAGGGCAAAGGAAAACAAAAATGCATATGTTGTGTACAAAGTTTAAAGGGTTCTTCACCCTTCAGAGTGGAACTGAGAGTAAAAAGAAATGCAATTCAAACTCAACATTTTAATTAAATTGAAAAGGAAAATTTGTCAAGATAAACTTGAATGTTGACTTGAAGGCTTGTCTGAAAGTTTAAAAGGATGGAAGGATAAATGGATGAACGAACAGATCAATGGGTAAATGTATGTATGTATGAATGGGTAAATAGATGGATGGATGGAGAGATGAATGTATACATGGGTAGATGAGCGATGGATGAAAGGATACATGGTAGATGGATGGATGAAAGGATACATGGTAGATGGATGGATAGAAGGATGAATGGATGGATACATGGGTAGATGGTTGGATGGATGTATAGATGGATGGATACATGGATGGATACACGGGTAGATGGTTGGACAGATCGATACATGGGTAGATGGATGGATGGATGGATGGATACATGGGTAGATGGATGGATAGGTGGATGGATGGATAGAAGGATGAATGGATGGATACATGGGTAGATGGTTGGATGGATGTATAGATGGATGGATGAGTGGATGGATAGATGGATGGATACATGGATGGATACATGGGTAGATGGTTGGATGGATGAAAAGATTCATGGGTAGATGGATGGACAGATCGATACATGGGTAGATAGATGGATGGATGGATACATGGGTAGATGGATGGATAGAAGGATGAATGGATGGATACATGGGTAGATGGTTGGATGGATGTATAGATGGATGGATGAGTAGATGGATAGATGGATGGATACATGGATGGACACATGGGTAGATGGTTGGATGGATGAAAAGATTCATGGGTAGATGGATGGACAGATCGATACATGGGTAGATAGATGGATGGATGGATACATGGGTAGATGGATGGATGGATGAAAAGATTCATGGGAAGATGGATGGACAGATGAATACATGGGTAGATGGTTGGATGGATGGATACATGGTAGATGGTTGAATGGATGAAAAGATACATGAGTCGATGGTTGGACAAATGGATGGATGGATACATGGATAGATGGATGGATGGATGGATAGATGGATGGAAAAAAGATACATGGGTCGATGGTTGGACAAATGGATGGATGGATACACGGGTAGATGGATGGATGGTTAAAAAGATACATGGGTAGATGGATGGTTGAGAGATGAATGTATACATGGGTAGATGGATGAAAGGATGGATGATGGATGAAAGGATACATGGGTACATGGATGATGGGTTGATTAATGGATGGAGAGATGGATAGATAGGTGGGTAGATGGGTCAATATAGATGGGCAGATAGATGGATGGGCAGTTGCATAGAAGGATGGATGGGTATGTGAATAGATGTATGTATGAGCGGATGGATGGCGGTTTAGATGAATGGATGGATGGACAAATAATGCTACTGACTTAATAACCTGTAATTTGAATACATTTGTGCAAAATGTGACCCATACATTTTGTGAAGTTTGTCAAATATTTACAGGTAATGGTAACCCAACAGTTATTGACATTATTTGCATCATGAATATTGAACGCTGCAAATGATAACAATTTCCCACCCTAAATTGGTCTTGCTGAATATCCTCTGAAGTACGCCATATTGTGTCAGTAGACGAGGTTGTGAATGCCATTTCAAGTTGGCAGTGCGTTTTCACCAGCAAGTGCAACTCATATTTTCCTCATGACATGTAAAAGTTTTTTTCTCTTTTTTTATTCTTACCGCTCTTGCATTGAAGACTCCCCAGAGCTATAGTTTAGGTTTGGTCTATAAAGTCTGTAAATGAATAAAATTAGGTTTTGTGGAGCTCTAAGTGGAAACAGAGCTTAATAACAAAAGTCCAAGTTCAAGAGCAGCTACTCAAACAGAAGTTGTGGAAAGTGTGTTAAAGGTAAAAGTGTGTGTGAGAGAGAGAAGTTCAGTCTAGAGCAAGAAGTCAATAGTCTGAGTCTGTAAGACTGGTTAATGAATACCGCCCCCTCAGGGTGATCCCTTCATGTAAACACTTCATCACAGCGGCAGCGAGAGACTGCATATCTCCCAGGGGCACGGCCGCTCGCCGCCCATGACTTTACAGCTTATCAATATCTCCCATCCTCAGGTAAAACACACACACAAACAAACTTGGCAGGGTTGATGCAAACCGACTAGAACCTGCATTTGTATTGGTTTGTCCCCCTCTGATTTATTTCTGTGTGTTTGGCCTTTCTTCCTTTCTAATCTTTAGTAGCTCATTTTGAGGTATTACCATAGTTGATCGTCTAGTTAGAGAGAGAGGACTAATGAGGATTACATTAGTCAATGCTGACTGCAGCTACTCTAATCACTCCTAATCAATACTGTTGACTAATCATGTTCACCAGTGAGTTTATTCTCAGCATTATTTCAATTATTTTATCTAAACTGATAAAAAAAATTCTGGAAACAACAACTTTTTTCTCTCTTAATTTAATGAGTTTATTCTCAACATTTTATTTCAACTTTTTTTCATGAAATTTACGGATTCTTTTTTTAAACAACAAATTTATTATCAAAATTTTATGATTTAATTCTCAACATTTTATTTCGATGTTTTTCTTAAGATTTAATGAGTTTTTTCTGGAAACAAAAACCTTTTTCTTGTAATTTAATGAGTTTATTCTCAACATTTTATTTTTACTTGTTTTTCCTCTAAATTTACTGAGTTTTATTTCGAAACACAATGACTTTATTCTAAAAATGTAATGATTTAATTCTCAACATTTTATTTAACTTTTTTTCTCGAAATTGGAAAAGTTTAATCTTGCATATTGATGACTTTAATCTCGAGATGGTTTTATTTTTTTATTATTGCTTGGCTCTAATCCTCTTCCGTACAATAATGATATATTAGAAAATGTATAATAATTATTATAATATATATTTTATAATATGTATCATTATAAAATAATGATATAACGTTAAGACCAAGCTATTTGAAATAATAATAAATAAATAAAAAACAACAACATAAATTTGACAGTATTTTTTACAGTAAAATTACATAATGTGATATTAAACCATATACAGTTTAAGGTAACTTACATTTAACCAATTAATACATTTTACTTTTTTTTTTACAGTGCATGGTATATAATGAAATAAACTGTTATAAACTGTTTTTACTGTACATTTAATATGATTGAATTTTTTTAGTTACACTGTAATCAGTTTAATACGAAATGTCAAGGAAATGTTCTCTCTAGTGTATCTGTATAAGTTTGTGTGTTTGTAGAAGTGGTCCTGCTTCTGTTAGTACAGTTTGTCTTATTCCCATCTTATATTGTCCTGTTCCCTAGTGTAATACATCAGTCTGAACTTCCATGAATAAACAATGCACGTTTTCCTATTTGGCTAGACATGATCACTGTGATGTTGATCTCTGCTGATGTGATGGCTGAAGGCAGTGTGATTTAGACTTCCACCTGAGCAATCACAGGTGCTGTGACGGAGCCAGACGGATGTGTCTGCGTCTCCGCTGGAAGAAGCTTGGCCTCCAGCAACACTCTGTGAGTCATCCCTAAAGACACTGACAGGCATTGAAAGGAGTCGTCTGTGGCATGAGCTGATATTGTAAGAAAGCTTAATTAGTTTTGGGTAACTATGAAGTCTGTACCATGTGATTTAGTGTAAATGATTCCAGTTTTCCTTTCATTTTCCTTGAAGTTACTCCCCTTGTTTGCTAAGGCATCACTATTGCTCATACTTAGGCCTTTGCACCATTATTAATTTTTTTGACATGCAATCGTTTGTGCTTCAGACATTAAAGACACCATAAATCATGTGTTTTACTTAACAGACTATTTTTCTGTGGCTGACAAGTCATGCAAAATTTTATAGTCATATCACCCAGTAACATTTCTTTTTAAAAAATTCAGAGGTTGTCATAAACTCTTCTTATCTGTCTGACATTACCGTGACCGGCTCGTACAGGGAAAGCTTGTCTCACCACAGATTGTCTTATCATTGTGAATATCCTCACAGCCACGCACTCACATGTATCTGTTACAGCGACTCGGCCATGAACACTTCAATCCATCAGTGAGAGGTCACAGGTGAAAGTAGGCCACAAACACAGGTCACTCTTCGCTTGTTTAAAGCAACGCAGTGGTGCCATGAGCTGAGAGGCCGCCAGAAGGCGCTACAGCAAAACATGCATCTCTTTCAGCTTCAGACATAACGAGGACAATATTAGCTCTCCAGTCTGACAAACAGGCCTAAAAAACAACAGTTAAATGACATAAAAGTTTCATCTTTGTAAACACGGATGACCTTTTTTGAGACATAAACACTTCTTTGTTTTGTCTGTTCACACAGATAGTATGTTAGAGTTAGAAAAACATGTCTGGGGCACATTTCACATCAAAGTAAAATAAATAAACAAATAAATTGTAAATAAATAAAATTAAAAAGCAAGAAAGAAAGTTAAGTTTGCACTTCAAATCTTACACATCTAAAATACACATCTTGAGAATTTTTGCTTTGTCTATTATTATTCTCAGTAGTGGTTATTATTTACTGTAATAGTCATTCTTAATTGCAATATTAAAAAACAAAAATAGAATTCAAATCGGTATAGAGGTAGTGACAGAAATACTATAAAATAACAGCATTGTTACTGTTAGCTAAAACTATTAGAAATCAATTTCATTATTTGAAATAAAGCTGCATAAAATAAAATATTAGAAAAATGTAAAGATTTAACCAAATTTTGAAATATTGCCGTGTCAACTGAAATGACATAAGTTGAAGTACTAAATTTTTTATTAAAAACAAAAAACAGCTAATTAAAATATGAATAAATATGATAATAGTATATAAATAATACTAAAATAACACTGATAAAGTTGAATTAAATTAACTAATTAATGTTAATAGTAATCATTTTAACATTACAGTAATAATAATTTCAGTCAAGTACCCAAGCAAGTCAAGTGCTTAAACGATAATGAATATAATGTCACAAAAAAAAAGATTTAAAATCGTATTTATTTAAATTGGCTTCCTTAGTATGAGGACAATTCTTTTGATTTTGGAATGAAATATATCCAAATATATAATGAATCTAAAATATCAAAGTATATGGCATTCGTTTTAAACTTGAGATTTTTAAGGAAAATATTGTACACACACAAAACAAACAAAAAAGTCTAAAATTTATATAACAATATATGTTCAGAATTAAGTTTTCAGTCTTTCTGGTCGTCAAACATTACTATAATTGTAGTTTCTCTGGAGGAGAACCGATGCATCTAAAAAGCACCGTGACATCAGTGAATTGCTTAGCTGTGTTAAAGGTCTAGAATCATATTTTCAGATGACACTTAGTTTGATATTTTGTGATGCAATGCCATTGAATTCACAAATTAAATTTTTGATGTGCACTGCCTCTCACAAACTCAGTTTACCTCACTTTGCCCACTCAGCCGGACATTCCCCACACCAAACCGCCCTGGATATATTTATAGACCGCAGACAGTTTGGGAAAGAAGGGGGGTGTCTGACACATCTGCTGAATATCTGCTAGACTGTGGGGTCAGCCCAAGGTTAAAGCCTTTTCAATGCCTGCCTTGATTGGTCGTGGCTGGCACTAATGAGTGTGTGCGCGCGCACGCGCACACACACACACACACACACACACAGTCCCATTGAGGGTAGAGCAACCTCTCTCTCTCTCTCTCTCTCCACCGTCATTGTCAGCGCCAGTCTCCCTCCCACCGCTCCTGTCTGTCTGTCTGGAGCTGCTCCCCTCTCGGAGGAAGAGGGAGGCGCAGGAGGAGGTGGGCTGTGAGCCTGAGACCGTCACAGAAAGCCATTCTCCTGAATGAAAGCGAGAGGAAAAGGCCGTCAAGATGCTGGGAACGTGTTTACCGTAGTCTAAAAGCAGAAAAAAACTGCGTCTGAGAGTCGCGAGAATGGCATGAGACGCGCGCGCACCGAGACCGCAGGCTGCTGCCGCTGCTCTGGAAGTGTTCCTCGGTTCATGTGAGGGCCGCGGCCGGCGGCTCTCTTCCCCCCCGTCCCGTCACTTCCCCGAGCCCCCATGCGAAACATCACGGTCCCGGACAGCAGCTCCAGCAACAACAATAACAACAACGCCAACTCCAATGACACATGCTCCTGCAACTGCACCCTATCCCAGCCACAGGGAATGGATATATGTAAGTAGGGCGGGTTTTTCTCAGCCGTTTTCGAATGCGGAGGGAACGGAACGTGAATCCCAGAACTGTTACATTTGGTCCAATTTCGAACGCGCAGTTAATGAAAATAAAATGTTTTTAATACCTATGATGTTTACCGTACTTGACTCACTCTCGTGACAGCATAACAGTTTCAGATTCAATCGTTTAATTCGGTCCGCATTCGAAAATGTCTCAAATGTAACCGTAGCACTTGCGAATCCGTTATTATGGCACCAAGCTGTGCAAATATGTCAAACGCGAACATATTAAAGATGTATCTGAATGTAAATATCATTCCCAGGTCGAAGTATTGCAGTATTTTACCGTTATTTGTCACTAACTCACTTGCACACCCATCGAATTTGGTTGTGGCGTATTAAACTATTCGTTCAGCGCCCCCAAAATGCGACGTGCTTGTCAGAAATGACTTTTTAATAACCCTCTGATGTATTTTAAACCGTTTGACCGATTAAATATATTAAAACAAATGAGTGTTGCTGATGACTCGGGTGTCTGGGAGTGTTTGGCACTGGAACACAACTCAATGCATCAGTTGAATATTGCTGGTGTTGCTGTGGGGGCTGCGCACAATATGGCAAGCCGATTTAAAATTTATTTCTTAAAACTAACGTGTCTGCTTTGTTACATGCTTTTTCTTTATTCTTTCTTTCTTAATTTCTAATAGGTAATGCAATAGTGCTTAGTATCTTTTCAATTAGGGACCAGTATTTATTAAAGGCACAATATGTAATTTTTCTGCTTTAAAAATAGCAGATATCACTATATCTATGTTATATATTTTTTTGTTGTTGTGTACTTACATTATCCCGACAGTTTCCACGAACTTTAAAATCCGGAGAAAATTATAGTTTAATTAGAAGACACGGCACGTTTCTTTATTTCCGTTTTGTCGCCCGTCTATGGCGTCATATAAACTTTGACCCCTCTAGTTTATCTAACTTCCTGCGGAACCGCCAAATACAAAGGTGAACAGAAGCAAAGACGAGACGAAGAAGAAAAAGTAGTAGCTAGCCTTGGTCGAGACTATTATATTTTATATTTATATTGTTTATATTCGTATTTATACCTCAATCAATAACTTAGTTATGGATCATGATTATGCTTTGCCTGCACGTTCTGTGAAGCGCAAACGTACGGGTGAAATAAATGACCCGAGAAGGTTTTGGGACGAAGAAGAATCGAGACACGGGTAAATATTGGAGTTGCATTTCCAAGATAGAGAGAGCTTCGTGACAAGCTGAAACTACAGAGAGATGCTTGCATTCTAATAAACAGGTATGCATCCATTCAGCTAACTAACGTTATATCTATCCGTATATTTTGTGAAACGATGATGTCTTGTGTAAAACGCAGACGGACTAGCTCTCATGTAGAGTATAATGTAAATCTACATGTGTTCTATATCTAGCTGGATAAAGTAGCTTCAAATGCAGTTCACTATCTTGTTCGATATCATAGTATAAACGTAGCCTAATTATAATTATTAACGAAAGGCAACCTTGTTTTTTTAACATCTATTACTACTAGCTAGATGGAATATTGATTTGATAGGGGTCTGATAATTCATATATCTCTCAGTTCGAAAAGACGTGATTGTCAAAATACTAGGCTGCTGCTGCTGTAGGTGAAGGGAGACCGCCGACAGACCAGGCTCTTGTCTTCATGACAACAATATCTATACTTCATGTTGAACATAAATATAAAGCCTACTGATAAAGGACACCGTCAACAGTATTGACGGCAAAATAGACTTATGTTTGACAGGTGCAATATTTGAAAATCAATAATTATTTATTTATTTTTTTAAATTACATTTGTATCTGAATTTATGTCAACCTATAGACTTTCAAACATCAAAATGTCATGAATTAATATGTATTTGTGTACAAAATTACATATAAACATATTTTCCTTTTATATTTTGCCTGGAAACGCTTCCAACACGCGCGCGTGTCGTGTGAAAAATGCGTCGTGTGAAAAAAGGCGTCGGTTCTATTTCTAGCATGCACACGTTTTCCGCGCGGCTCGAGCCGCGCCTGAGACACGCGTCTCACACAGGCAGTCTGCAAGCTCTAACCTATTAACATGGGAGCCAAATTAAAAACTGACACGCCACGCAGCTGAGACGCTTGCGCCACGCATCGAGTGTGTCGCCGGCCTCAGTTAAAATGAGTGAGGGATGTGGGGAGCGACAGAGCGCGTGTTCCAATGAACAACAACTCCCATGAGCCTACGCTCTTTCCCGACGTCATCAAAGTCATCAAAGACGTCTCATGTTATTGTTTTGATTGAGGGACCCCTGGTGGCCAAAAATTCCATACTGCGCGTTTAAGTAGGTTCTAGCATGGATTTATAAGACACTAGTATTTTATGAAGCTGTTACTAGGTGCATTTCTTATTAGTGTTGGGCAATATGCTCCATAGTCAGTTTAGTCATTTTGTTAGCCTGTGAGATTGCCGATACACAATATCATCATTCTAATTTATTAAATTATTTACTTACTCAGTTTCATAGCCGGAGAGTGAACCAACTCCACCAATGAACCAGGGTAAGGCTAACAGCAGAATCACACTTTATCTTTTTAGTAAAGTAGCATATAGATGTCATGTCAATAAAACATTTTTAATATAAATGAATATGTATTTAACACTATCACTATAAAAAAACATTGTAAGTTACTGATTATACTGCTTACATTTCCTCGTTCAAGAACATTTACATTATCAAAGAACGCCAACACTGACTTCAGTCTAGCATGAGTTTATACACTTTAAAAAAAGACTTCCTTTATAGTCAGTGAAGCTATCTACACTGTATGATGAATAAATCACTTATACTTACATCGCATGTAAGAAAGCAGAATCTAGTCAGCGAGTGCACAGAACAACAACACTGGTGTTTCAGCGATGACTCATCTAAACTCCTCTGATTGGCCAATGTATTCATAAGCTCAACAGAATCGTGCATGATTGGTTATAAAACTGTAAAAATATATACGATGGAACAAATAAGCACCAGTATTAATTAGATAATAATACTAGCCTAATAATAGTAATCATCTTGATATCAAAACTATCAGCCACAAACAATATATATGACTATAGTTGATACAGAATACTATTGACTATCGACACAACCCTATTTCTTATTTCATTATCTACATTTGCTTTTTACTTCTTATTGGTCAGAATGGCTACTTTATAGTTCAGTTGGAATTTGATTATGTCTTATTAAATTTAAAAGTTTAGTTTAGGTCATTGTAACAATTACACACTAGCGTGTAATAAATAGGTATTAATGTATATTTAGTTCACACTAGGATAACTGGAATAGATGCTAGTAACTATTTTAATAGATTCTAAGCATGGTTGAAATAGGTATCGGTATATAATGAATAATTGCTAGTAAAAGTAGTCACTTGGTAATGATTTAAAAATAAGTACAAATGTTAAACCAGCTTGCCATAGTGCACACGTTCTTTAATTCTATTCCTTCTGCTGGGTTCCCAGACAAACACAGCTTTAGTTGTCCAGATGCGCTTATTCTTACCATTAATGTAACATTTAATCACATATTTCATTAGCATTTATGCTAAACATATGAATTACATGCAGTAAGTGAGATAGTATTTTGTGTAGTTCCTTGTAGCTGTGTCATGTTGTCGTAACTATAACATGAAAGCTGCAGGGTGAAGTGTTGTTGTAGATCTAAAGATGTGTGTACTTCCACTGGCGTTATTGCTGGGAATTGGTTCACTGCGGTCTGGAGCGGGCAGCCAGTCAGTCAACCCTTCCCCCACTTCAGCCCAGACTGTCTTACTCAAGTCCGGCTGAGACTCCAGGCTTTCTGAATCCACAGAGGACAAAAGGGCCTGTCATAATCAGTACTCGCACTGGCTATTTCTGCCGCAAATGGGATGAATTATTAAAAGTAAACCTTCATATAAAAGAATCATCCCTCTTCTCAAAGCCCCCTGGTAGACGGCACTGATGTCTTGACCCAGAAACTTTTCATTTGCTCATGAACTTGAATTGATTTCTGTTCTGTAAGATGTATGATGCATATGCAGTGTCCCTCGGCTAGTGAGAGAATCAGGAAAAAAGGGAAAAGGTTTGGGTTCTTTGAAAAAAAAAGAGAGATTCGAGAAATAAGATTTCATGAAAGCGATAGACTTTTCACCCTGAAAAAAAGAAGAACTTGTATTTTGTGTAAAGAATATAAAGAACTGTTAAGAATTGTGCATTGTTTATTAGCCAGGTGGAATTTTGAATTATTATGACAATCCCTAATCAATTTTCCATAACCGCAAATCCAAAAGAATGTTTTACTTAAGAGTTTTTTTTTTTTTTAGTTTTTAAAAACCCACAATGATTATACTTTATTTATATATTTGTAATAAATGTACATGTATGACTCTATGCTGTTTGTTATATTACATTGCCATTTAAATACAGAAAACTAGTGTTTCTAATACAACAGTACAACAGATGAGGGAGTGATGGCAAACTTGACGTCTTTTTATTTTCTGATGTAATCAGTCTCTACATATGTTTGCTTTCTTTGTAAAGTTGTTTTTTGTAAATGCTATTGTTTGTTGTTATAGAAATTTAGCCAAGTATGATGACTTCCACTTTTGAAATGTGTAAAGGGTTCTCAACACTGCAATACAAAAATTGTAAAAAAATTGTTGTAACTGATTCATAAAAACCAACCTAAATTAAAGGCTTTTTTAAATGAAAATGACACAATTTAATGGTCCTAAAAATATACTTTATTTTTCTTAAAATATTATTTCTAATTTCATGCTTTTGATTGTGAGATTAATAAATATAACCAATATTCATTCTTGACTTTTACTGTTATTATTATTATCAATTTATTTATTTGGATTAATTTTCCTGCTCATGCATGTTGTGTGGTCTTGGCACAAACTGTGTGTGTCTTACTTGTTCTTGTTCCTAAATGATAAAGCATACCAACCCTACACAATATATATAACCGTATGACTACTGTATGTGTGTGTGTGCATGTGTCGGGACGTGAAGGTGAGAGTGCATTTGTGGGTTTCCGTGTCTGTGCTGTGGTGTTCGGGACGGGCCGTCGTGCAGACAGTGGAATGCCTGGTGACTTGGCGCTCAGATTCTACTGCAGTGCTGTCTGCATTCAGGGCTCAGCGTTCAAACCTTGCCTGTATAATCGCTGCTGTATTAGCTTTAGCATTCAGTTCTCTTCAAACGGGTGATTAGAACACATTTTCATGCGTGTTTGAATGTTATTAGATTCTAGGAGTTTCCTTCCCTCCTGTCTCAGCCATTGTTCTGTCTGCTGTTTTAGGCACAGTCTGCGTCTGAGGTTTTACGAGCGAAAGGCTGCTTATCTTCTCTGACAAAGGCCTTACACCATGCGGCTATTTCAAGTGAAAACAGAACCTGGCTATTAATAGAACGCCGTGTGGAGCACCACTGTTGTATTGCTAGTCATGCTGCACGGCAAAAGAAATGCACGGGCATTGCGTCTTTCTTTCTAGTTTGCAAATGGCTGCACACGAAAGGATAGTGTAGTCCAGTGGGACAGTGGCCAAATTCGAGCACCAGAATATAGAAACAGGATATTTGGACTGGCATTCGGCTCACTAGTGCGCTGCAGCTCATATGTAATGAATACGTAGGGGACAAAAACACCATCCTCGTCAATATCTGATCACTGCATCAATTTGGCACCTTTTTTATTTCCACTGGCGGGCCGAAGCTTGGCCCGGACTATAGGGTGAGGCTTGAGACGGGACACAAGAGTCGAGTGTTTATTGTCCGGGGCCAGAGGTTCTGTCTCTGTTGTTAACTATTTATTACAGATGCTGCCTTTAGAAATGTGCTGGTAAAAGTTTAGCGTGGGAGGCTGTTGTGTTTAAAAGCTAAACTTAACATGTTTGAAAATGATGTTAAAGTTAATACAGTTAGCTTAGGTTTATAAGGTTATATCTTGGCATTGCTTTTACTGAAAGAATTATGGTAATAGCCTAACTTTTGCACGAATAGCCATCCAAATTTGGCCAATACCCAATAGACATGTTTTTATTTGAACTTATATCATGTTGGCTGTAAGCATCTATAGTTTTTTTTTTTTCATACACTGAAATTTTTTTGTGTACAAACAATTTACCCTTAGAAATTGCTAGTAAATGTAGCAAATAATCACAATGAAATGGCAAGTAAAACATTGAACTAAACTTGAAATTTTGAAGTAGAAAAACTGACGTGGTATTTTAAAGTGTATTCCAATAATTTTCTTTCTCCACAATTTGGAAAAAATATTTTTATATAGCAGACAATACAATGCAGAATGCTAGTGATTTGAAAATTTTAATATAGTATTAAAAAACAGTTTGTCAAGTATATACCAATATCCAAATGTTCAGTACTGTTAAACTTTATCTATCTATATATATATCTATATATATATATATATATATATATATATATATATATATATATATTTATTTATTTATTTTTTTTTTTTTTTTCTTATAACTCCAGTTTATAATTTTACACACTGCATGCAAAATAAGTTTTTCAAGAAAATGTTAATTTTGTCCAGCACTGGTTTATGATCACCAATAAACTGTGAAACATTTCATTTTAACATTTTACATTTTTTAATCATCTTAGTATCATGCAAGCTCCAATTTATGAATTGACATACTACATGCTAAATTATAGTAAAAAATCATATTATATTATCTGTATATTTACTAAATATTTAACAGATAAAAGAAAAAAATATATACATATATATATATATATATGGTTTCAGCATTACGTCCTTGAACCCCTTAAAATAAAATAAAATAAACTGTGCAGCATTTTAGTTTCATTCATTATTTCTTTACCAGCTCTTGACTAAGTGAAGTTGTGGAGAATGTGTGGTCGTGATTCACATGTGTGTGTAAGTGTTTGTGAGCAGAGCAGTTGTGTGAAGTGTGTGAACACATAGGAGGGATCAGTAATTGCCTTGTCAGAGAGGTGTCAGTCAAACAACAGGTGAGCTCTAGTGCTCTGTCCAGTACAATATGCACACTCTTTTCCGCTCTTCCTCTCCAGCGTGGCTCCGGGGTGGACTCAAGGTCACACCCCTGCCCCAGTAACCCCGGGCAGGGCCATCAAAACTGGACTTTACAGGCCCACCCGGCCATAACAGCGCTGCATCCAATAATCTAATGCACCTAATGCACGAGCAGTGTGTGTGTGTGTGTGTGAGCGAGTTTGATGAGGTCACACCGGAGGTCAGCTGTCAACGCCTCCTGCTAATCTTTGTATGGCCTGCTCTCGCTCTGAGGGGTGTGTGTGTGTGTGCTTGTCATGTCAAAGGGTTTTAAGGCACACAGGGGGAGGGTCGGCCAGCTGAGGGGTAACTAGATTCATCTTTTACAACAGTACTAAAATGAAACACACTAAAATGCACCATTCCATTTCCGTCAGATCATTAAACTTACCAAAGATCCACTCCACCAAGATAACAACACTGTGTTAATGAAATGTGTCTCCTGGACTGCAACGTAAAAACGTGTCTCTTTGTGACTGGCAAGAAGATACTTTGAAACAGTAGCTTCTCAAGCTACACGCTGTTTATAATCACATGAAGTTCAAAGGACTACAGACAAGCTACTTTATACAACAAGCTACCAACATAAACGCTGTAAAAAATGATTTTATTGGAGTACATTTTACTTGCAAGGTTATGCTAAACATATGAATTACATGGTTATTATTACATGAAGTACGGTCTCTTTCATATGTTTTCCTGTGATCTGCTTGTGCCCCACTGAAGGTTAGGTTTGAGGTGGATCTTCACGCTTGTTTTTCTAAAAATAATCAAATGAATTTATACGAAATCATCCCTGTGTAAAATAGATCAGTATTCTCATGACATCAGGTTAGACATTTTAAGAGCACACTTGATCACTGATTATTCCCTGTGATGTTGCCTTAATTGCACTAAAATAGAACTTGTTGGAAAACATCATGAAAACATTAAAGGGACTGTGGGAAAAACTTTGGAAAACATCTGAGCTACATAGTTGTAGTTGAGTTAGCATGACTGGATAGCCTCGAACCCAGCCTCTGTTTGTTTGTTTATGTGAGTGTTGTTGGGTCGTTTTTCCACAGTATTCCGGGTGTCTTTGGAAGGCAAAGAGGGGGCAGCTCCGGGTGTCACCCTCTGCTCCTGCCAGCGATGAGCTTTGCCCTCTGACAGCAGCAGCTGAGCCTCTCCCACAGCAGTCAGCCAGCCTTGACATTGGCCATGGTCCCCTCCTTTGTGTCTGGCCCCCCCTCCCACCCTCTGGGACTCTCCACGGGCCCCGGGGACTGGGCTCAGAGGAGATTGGTAGTCATGCTGGGGGCTCGGCCAGCCCTGCGGGGAGGGAGTGTAGTGTGTTTTGTACGTGTCTGGCAGAGTCGTATGTGGACAGACCCATGTATGTATTCATGCTGTCTGACGGGGGGTAATGGATAGGGTTTAAGGGTGCACATCTCTCGCCTCTGTTAGGCTTTTGTGTAACCAGAGGTCCAGACTTGTGTCTAATGTCGTTTCCTTTAGGCAGTCACACAACGCAGTGGGAGTTGTAGTGTGTTGTTCAGTGTTATATATATTTTAGTGATTAATAAATCTATTTTGTATATAAAGGCATCTTCTGATCACCTTCTGATACAGGTTTTTCAGTAGCTAATATAATTTCAAGAGAGTGATGAGAAATTAAAATTAAAGAAATTTAAATAATACACTATTTTCTCAAAATCCAGTCTGAAGACTGGAGTAATGATGCTGTTAATTCAGCTTTGATCACAGAAATAAATTATATTTCGAAATATATTACAATCAGTGTTAGGGGTAACGCATACGAGTTACGTATTTAGATTACTTTTTTCAAGTAACTAGTAAAGTAGCGCATTACTTTTTCATTTACAGGAAAATATCTTTTTTTACTTTTTCAAAGGTTTTCCCATTTATTGACTGACAGGTCTCCTGTCCCCATACTGGGAGAAATCAGAGTACAGAGGTGCTGTGTGAAAATGATACTGTAGTTCTAGATTAAATGTGAATGTGCATTAATTTATCCCACTCACAAAAAAAAAAAAAGATTTAGTATTCATCAAAATTAATTAAAACGCAAACTCAGAATATGATGCAAACCTGCGATAATGAAATGTTAAATAACACAAATGTATTTATGTCTTTGCTGCTGACCTACTAATAAACAAAAATGACTAGATAAATTGTGTTTCATTGTTTTTTTGTTGTTGTTGTTGTTGTTGTTATATCTCTATATTTTTGCTGAATTTCTGATTAAATTAGTGCAGCCTCTGTGTGCATAACTTTTAAAGCTAGTGTATATTTTAAGTTTATTTAACTTAGATTTAAAAACTAACATTTGTTTTGGTTATTGGTCAGAATGGCCAAATATTAGTAAATGTATTGGCTTTTGCTGGTCAGAATAAATATTGATCTAACAAGACGTTTCGAAAATAGGTTTTAGATCAGGTTTAAATGCAAGTTTGAAGTTAAAGGTTAAAAAAATAAAACTGAAGTAGAGCATTAAGTACAAAAATGCAAAGCGTTTTAGATGCACGTGTTAAGGACTTATTTTATTATTATATTTTTTTTTTTGGTGTGTGTGTGTGTGTGTGTGTGTGTGTGTGTGGTTAGTTGTAAAGCCAATATCCTGTAATTGTCTGAATGCAAAAACAGAACATATAACAAAAGAAAGTTTATAGAAGAAAAGCATATTTTTAAAGCATAGATGTTGGATTTAAAAAATCCTGCGTGTGGTTTTCAGAGCAGTCGTGGAAGAACGCAGACCCTATCTAAAGCAGTGTTGCTGTTTAGCGTTTACCCAGGAATGTAAACAATTTGTGCGCATAACACACACAGCGTCTGGCCTCCCTTCCGCTGCCTTTTTTGTTGTTGTTGTAAAATGGTGCATTGGTGCTCGGTGCAAAAGAGACAGCCGAGCAGACAGCAGACGCAACAGAATCAGATCAGACGTGATGCTATCAGACTGTGTGTCTCACACCCTTCCCCTCTCATCAGGCATGCATGCACTGGGTCCTGCTCCCAGACAGCAGCTCTCCTATCCCCTCTTCTCAGGGTTGAAAGGTCAGAAGGTCTCTGCCTTAACCCTTAGCTTCTCATTCATGGTGCTCGTCCTCGTGGAGTGCAGGCTGCCTGATTTAAATACAAAAACAATCTGTTCTGCATTGGCAATTACTAGAAAAAGAACCGTCAAAACGTAAAGAATTATTTTAGCAATAATTTGAATATTTTAGGTTTATATTTCACAGCAAACATTGATGTTTGGATTTGTGTAATTTTCTGTGTCGTGATATATTTCACAATGCAAATATTTAACACAGTAGGTAAAAGCGTAATAAAAATAAAGGCATCTTTTCCACATTTTTTTTTTTACAAAATTATCTTTTGTTAATATGCCTTAATATAACAATATGCAGACATTTTTAAGTGATGCACAAATCATTGAATCAATTTTTTTTTTTACTTAACTTTTCTTTTTTTTACTACTTCAGTTTAATGCAGAGAGGGATTGTGAAGCCAAGCTTTCGAACTTTAATGGCCAAATAAATCATGCATTTCAATCATTGTAATATTCCCAATTGTACTTGCACAAACCATTGAATAATGCATTGTAGCATTATAGTGTATTATTTTTTTTTAGAGTTTATTATATACAAACATAGCAACATTAAACCCTCATCACATAATAGCTTTGTTGTGTTTCTGGTGACTGAAATTGGGGGAGGGATGTGTCCTGACCCTCATTTGAAAGTCTGTCGGGGATCTGATTATGTCAGTCACCCCTGTCTGCACATGACCCCAAACTGAGAGAATGGGGGAGCATTATTTTATTAAGATTGTCAGCAGTTGGCCTGTCTGGAAAAAAAAACCTCTTAAATTGCCCTTGTCATTTGTATTATCTAACTATATGCATTTTATTGAAACAGTTTTTTTGAAGGGTGGGAATCAGAATTGTGCTTAAAACATTACAAGCACCTCAATCACACGAGACTGTTAGACATATATGATGCTGCCTGTATTATATTAGATGTTGTGTCTTATTGCTTTTGAAAAATATAGTGTTTTTCGCTGACGTGTAAATTAAGGTTAACAGTTGGCATCTTTGGTAGGGGTGCAGTGTATATGGATAGAGTGATATAGATCATAGTTGTTACTATACGGGGTATTTTATCACAGCTGGAATGCTGTATTAACCAATCAGCCTCCAGGACCAGAACTGTCCATTCTGTGATCAAGAAGGACATTTCTAGCACGTTTTATTCTGTCGTACTTTTTTTGTTTCCAGTTCTTTTTTGGTCCCGTTCGTCAACCACTCATTCTCTCTGCGTGAACGGCAGTGTCAGCTGCGTAGGAGATGATGCACTGGAGGTAGTGTGATCCTCAGGGAGCGCGTGGAGGCCGAGGGGTTGTTTGTGTGTTAATGTAGTGAGTCAGTGTTCAGATAGGATGGGCTCTTACCTTCACATCTCATATTACAGCAGTCAGTGAAGTCACATGCTGAACCCTGTCATAATCATCATGTTGTTGACTTGATGTTCGCAGTTATTCTCCGAGTCTCCCAGTGCTATGTTTAGAAGATGTTCTTCTGCCAGGACTAAAGCTATCAAGGCTTAGCGTTCTTTCTTTACTTTTCCAAAGAGATAATGGAAATTATCACAGAGGGATACCATAGACTTTGTCTGGGGCTTGGCAGCGTGAGACATGAATGTTTGAGAGCTATTTGCACCATGACACTTTTTTCTGTTGTAAGAGCCAACGAGCCATTTGCTCTCTAATCATTTATGTTGTTCAGTGCAGTGCAGATAAACAAAATGGAGGAAAATGGAACTTTTAAAATGAGGGTAACTATGGAAATTTAATCTTTTGATCCAAAAATGAGGGTTTGGCTCACTGATGCCAGTGCAGTTCAAAATACACAGCCAGTTAAACATATTTGTGTTTTTCTGCTTGTGTTCCCTGCTCTGCTGCATGTTAATCAATTTAAATTCTATAGCTTACCTTAATCAATTTTCCTGGTGTTGTTGTGCATGTCAGTGCATGTTAATGGAAAACAAATGTTAATCTTTCACCTCTGAAATTACTTAAATTTTAGTTTGACGTCACCTAGGTCTTGTAAGCTATTCGTTAATATTAAGCATTTAGCCATTTATATTTTAGGCAGCTTTTGTAGGCAGTGCAACCTTTCAAAAGTAATTTAATGCCAGTTAATGTTAATGTAATAAAGTTTACAACATGGTCTGTCCATTCTGGTATTGATGCTCAATTTTAACAATCCAATCAGTTCTCTTTCAAGTTGTTTTTCATAATGAAATACTCAGAAATACACAAACTATTGAAGTACAGTTGGTTTTGCACAAGTTTCAATGCATAAATCCAAAAACCCTGCATTCACAGAGATTTGGAACAGCTGTGTATGACCCTCCATCATTTATCTTTTTACAATAGGTGGTAAAAATCTTTCAGTATGTGGATTAACAGGAATTGGTCTGAGCCAAGTGTTTAGTATCCCAGCATGCCTCTGTGTGAGGTCCCCACATGTCTGCTCTCAAGACTTCCCTGTGGACAAAGACCACCAGTGAGGAATAGCCTCACTGTAGAAAAACATTGATTATGAGGGTGAAAATGTGATTGTGAGGATGAAAGCTACATATGATGCATATCTTCTTTTATTAGTTTACACTATGTTTATTGTACATTGTCAGCACACATGCTGTTCCACTGTAGAGTGCTTTTAAAGAGCTCTGTCATGCTGTCAGAACTACAGAAAGAACATCATGTACCAAAATCTATTTGATGAAGAACTAAATCCAGGGCTGGGTCCTGTTTCAAGGGGATATGACTCAATCCGCCTGGGCGAACGGTAGTGAGAGGTGGAGGAGGAAGAGAAGGGGGTGTCAAATGGAAGAAGAGGAGGAGAGGGGTGTAAAACAATATTTGCAGTAAGTAGGTGTCACCGGTGGGATGAGATGAGCTGTAGGTTGGGGGTGGGAGTAGGGGGACTCTGTAGCAGGTGGCGTCTGGGCCCAGGCAGAGCTTATCTTGTACAGTCTTTCTGGCAGGTTAAATAATTAAAGAAAAGTGGGTGTTATGGCATGGGGAGTCTAGACGTGTCTGGCGCCCGTTTGGGGCATCTCAAGCGCTTTATCTCAGATTAGAGAGCGAGGTCAGTGGCTTGCGCCCTGCTTAGGTGACAGTGCCGCTTTGCCAGAGAGGCACAGACGAATAGCTCTTGCCACTGGCACGATTAAATGCACCCTAGTTCTGCCATTGCACTTCCTGGTATCTCTCCCACAATGAAAGGCAATGTGTTAGATAGCACAGTTCATTTTTACGGCACTTTTTATAGTGATTGAATATGGTGTGCCACAAGTACTTTGATACTAAGATTTGGGCCATCTTTGAGTTGTTCTCTGATCTCATTTGTTCCATGAAACTCAGTTTATTCAAGTGTCCTCACTTTCTATCTTTCTTTTCCTCTGTCTCCCACATACTCTCTGTCTCTCTTGCACTCCACCTCTTTGCGTTTTTTCATACACCTTGTGTGTGAATGGAAAATGTCTGTCACACCAGAAAGGGCTGCTCTGTTGAAAGACTTCACAAGCTCACCCTCCCCTTTCTCTCAGTTTCCCCAAAACTGAAGAACGAGAAAATTCCAAAATGCTTAGTTGCCTCTTTCTTTCTTTTCTGTCCTTTCTGGATAAAGTAAGTCCCACACAGTTGTAGCCTGCAAATATTTACTAAAATAGCACTACTTCGGTCAAATACCTTCTGCAGACATTTCTTTCTTTCTTTCATTATTTTGCCCATTCCACAGTCTCTCATAAAGTGATTCATAGCATGTTACTAGGGAATGTTTCAGAAAGGGGCATTTACTGCAGCAGTTGAGACATGCTTCAGTCTTACCATATGATTGCATTTCTGGGTGAAACCTGCCATCTCACAAGTCTCCATCCCACATGGGCGTCTGGCTTGTGCCCTTTCCTTTTGTCTGGCATTCTGATGGGACAACTCCGATAACACAGGAGGAGGGGGCAATGCGCCCCTCTCAAGTTCCCATAATGCCTTTGTTGTCTGGTGCGTGCAGTGACATGGGTGAATGGATGGTTAACTAGATTAAGGCTTGTGCTTGATGAAGCAGTGGTATTATGACTGGATATGTCCATCTCTGCAGTTACCAGTACAACCTGCAGTCATGAATGCCAACATGGGTGGCTGCATGTTCAGTTGTGGGTTTGTGCATGGAATCTACTGGGGATTGCTTGCTTTTAGTGTGGTTTCGTAATCCCTGAAACACAAGCTGGCCCAGACTAAAGAGGAGGCAAGGAAACTTTCAATGTTTTTCTCTCGTCCCCGCTGTCTTGCCATGCCGATGAAGTCACTTGGAAATTAGTCGTTCACTGCACACACACTCTTTCCCTGGAAATTTGTTGTGTAATGTGTGCTTTGGTATGAATTCAAAGCCCATTCTAAGAAGTTTCCCTCACTGCTGTGAGTTCAACTGTTGGATCTCTCATGACATGATCTCCACATACTGTGCCTGACTCCATGAGAATAGTACTGTACCGGAGAGACATTTGGAGACGGAGCACAGATGGCTGGCAGTGAGCAGCAGTCCCCATTCTCAAGCCTCTCTCCCCCTCCTCCTCCTCCACCCGCTCCGTTTCTTTCCTCCCAGATCATGAGAGCACAGCTGTTTTCCTTCTGTTATGAAACTGTGGAGAGGAGGAAACAGGAAATGGCTTCATGAAATATAGATCTGGAGGCCAGACATGGTTGTCTTTGCAGCTTGTGAGCACAGTATAAAAAAGAGAGTGAGAGAGAGAGGGGGGGGAGTTTCGGATAGGCTTATGTAATGCCTCCTCCATTTCCTTCAGCTCAGTAACAGAATGGTCTTCGCAGAAGAGAGTTGCACCGCACTTCTAGCACACTTGTGTGCAGCCAGGGCTTTCCGACCTCGGAGACGAGGTGACGACTGCTTAAACAACAACGCACCCAGTTCACCTAAGAACCTGTTAGAGGCTCTGTGACAGGTGTTAGCGCATATCTCCTCTTAGCTAACAACACAACCGAGCAGCATACGTAGCAGTAAGAGGATTGAGCTGTCTGATCTCAGAGAGTCCACATAAGGCTAACCCGAATTAGCCCAGCTGCCTCTCTCCCTCGCTGTTGTGCAGTTGTTGCCACATTATCGCAGCCTGTTTACATTTCTGCCCTGTCGCAAACAGGCTGACGACTGTTTGTTGTGTCTGCTCTCTCTGGGGTTTGTGTCTGTAATCATAATACATTAACAGATCTTCCAGAAATGCCGTCACGTCTGACTTGAGGCGAGCCCGCCGATTAGCACTGGGAAGTTTAAACGAGGCTCAAGGAATATGATTTTATATAGGGATTAACAGTTTATGTAACTTGCGGTGTTAGCGTAGTGATAAAATAGCTGATGACTCACAATAAAGTCACATTGAATTCAGTTTCATTGGTATCTGAGTAGTATCTAATTTAACTAAAACTTATCAAGACCAGATACACCCGATACACTTTTAATGTATCCTCGTAAGCTTCGGGAGCATATTTAAATTGACAAATTAAAGCTGTGAAAGAAAGATGTTGATTGTTTAGCTGTCAAAACATTAAAAAGGTGTCATTGAAAATTAGACAAGACCGTACAACCTTTTCATTCAAGCCCAGCCTGACTACTAGTGTTGTGCGATATGCTCCATAGTCAATTCGTCCTATTGCAGCTGGGGGATTGCGTTACACAATATTATCATGCTAATTTGTTTTATTATTTACTTAGTTTCATAGCCGGAGAGTCAACCAACTCCACCAGTGAACCAGAGTAAAGCTAACAGCAGATACACATTTGATCTTTTTAGTAAAGAAGCATTTAGTTATCATGTCATAAAATACTTTTCATATGACAGAATGTGTATTTGACATGATCACAATTTAATCAATACACTGTAAGTTACTAATTCAGTCAGTGAGCGTGCACTCGACAACAAAACTTTGGTGTTACTGTGTTGATTCATCTGAACTCCTCTGATTGGCCATCGCATTCATAGCTCGACAGAATTGTGTGTGATTGGTTATAACATGCCACACTGTAAAAACAACGAAAAATAAATATAATGGAACAAAAAAAACTTAATATTAATTAGATAGTATTATATAATATAGCCTAATAATATTAATAAAAGTCATTGTGATATCATCAAAGGCATCAGCCACAGACGATAACTCTGACTATCGTCGATACACAATACTATCGTCTATCAACAAAACCCTACTGACTACAGTAAATTTTTACCGCATTAGATGCCATCATCTCTTGTTTGGGTTGTTTGGGTCAGAACAGATCATTTTTAAGGAGGACAGAGTAATGATGCTCTGATAAGATTAGCCTGGCAGCTTAGAGAAAACTGTTACAGTGTGTTAATGCAGCAATGGACAGTCCTGGATGAAGGAATGGTGCTAGAGCAGTGCCCGGTACTCTAGGTTGGCTGAGATTACAAACCTAGTGTCTCGGAGGTTGAGATGTGTCAGTTACATGTTCACCTCACCCCATCCCCCTCAATCTACCACCAGTTGTCTGTCTCTTGGAGTTGATCCAGGCTGTAATCCTGTTAGGGCCATTTTATCTCCTGTGCTGGGTTAACTCCTGGGATGTGTCTGGTCTCTGGTTCTCTCCTCCAAGCCCTCAACAGATGGGGCCTTGTCTTGCAAGCACTCTCTCTGGTGGAGCCGTGGCAAAGAGCCAGCACCATCGCAGCTTATTTAACAGTGTCACTACATGGCCCAACTGCATCCTGGGTACAGCCTTGTTCTTGTAGAGAGAAAGTGGCCATGATGGAAAGGTCAGAAACTAAAGTTTGAGATGGCTCACCTAAATAAACTACTAACTTGACAAAACTGGTTTTCAGTAGAGATGAGTAATGATGGTTGACTAGTCAACTGGAAAGTCGGTTATTGAGGGTGATTGATTAACTTTACTCTAAAGTCACAATGAGGAACTACTGGAAGAAGTGATAGATAATTTCTTCTTTATTGTATTGTTTATCCAAGTCTGAAGGATTATCATAAAAGAAAAACAATGCAGAGCGAGGACTTGGTTTAATGCATCGGATGGTGATTGGATTGAGAGAGGTGGACGTTGCACTCAAAAGTGGAGGCAGATAAGCTTGTGTAACCCCTCTCTTCCAGGTCCTCACTGCCACACCTTGTTCTTGTTCCGAGTGGGTCTAGAACTTGGGTCTCCAGCATGGAAGGCGGATGCACTAACAAGGAGGCTAAATGACTGTAGCCACTAGTGCCTCTCTGGAGATCAGTGGAGTGAAGTTTACCTGCACAGCACCTACTCGCTAGTCCCCGTCACACTCACCACCCTAAACCTCACTCCCATCCGGGTCACGGGACCAATGTAACCCCACTCTTCCAGGTCCTCACCGCCACACCTCATTCTTGTTCTGAGTGGATCTTGAACCCGGGTTTCTGTCATGGGAGGTGGACACACTAACAAGGAGGCTAAATGATTGCAGCCACTAGCGTCAGAAGCTAATGCGTGCCTTGAGATCAGGGGAGTGAGGTTTACCCGCAGAGCACCTACTTACACTTGCAGGGGCCGGATAAAGTGGAATGAATGATGGGAGAAGTCCAGCATACATTACCAAAGAGAAGTTTTCACCAGAAGATTCCATTATGAAATTTTAGTCAAACTCTAGGAGTTCATAAAAAAAAATTATAAATAAAATGAAATGTTCACAATAAGATATATAACATGCATATGGACTTTAAAGAGGATGGATTTGAATTTGTAGCTTCGGGAAAAGACCATCAAAGCACCCATTTAAATCAGATCTTTTTTCCTGCGTAAAACAAAGTCCACTGTGTGTTGCTGATGTCATAGCCGTATGTTTGACAATTACCCTTAACATCAGTGTAGATTGTGTTAGACAGCTGATGGTGTTTACTTCAGTTTTCATAGCTTTGCAGCAGTTTTTCCATTGTCTCATAATAAACCTTCACGTGTCAGATGGAATTGTCTGGGTTACTCCATCAGTGGGCAGCAGGGATAAAAAGATATCTCTGAATTTACGTGTGGCATATTTCTACAGGGTTTTCATGTGACTGGAGAACGAGTAGGTTTCCACTGGGCCCAACTGTGTGTTCAAGGGTTAAAAGAGAGGTCTACCCTGTTTGGAACAACTTGTCTGATCGTTTTTTCACTATTGCTGGAGAAGAATCACTAAAACAATGATAAATAGACTGTCATGTTCACTCAGTCATTTCCTTTCAAAGGATTCTCAGTATGGAAGTATTAACATAAAAAATGTATTCCTTCCTTTGATTGAGTGAGGTCTGCCTATGACATAATCAGTTTATGAAATCAGAGCTGTGGCCTAGCAGACATATTGAGCTGTGCTACTCATGTGGACAGTGCTCACGTTAATAATAGAAATGACCCCAAAACTCTCTAGTTTCTCTTTTGTCTCCATTCTTTAACTTGATCTAGGTCAGAAATGCCATTTGAAATGTCATGTTATCACATTTTTGTGGATTGGTCTGATGATTTTGTTCTGTCAATCTCAATACTCCCAGCTGTGTTCATGTTACTGCCCCCTGGTGGTAAGTACTAAGAACATGATGGGCTTGCCCATTACTTGTATTCATTAGCAACTGTCTAGCTTAACACCTCCTCTCTGATGTTCCTGAAAGCTCATAAATCATTAACAGCAATCTCAATTTTTAAAAGTGAATGCTTAATGCTGTCTTGAACTGTTCATGCTGCAAACCTGAACGATATCTGCTAAAATGTGCATTTTTTGTGGTTAGATGTGGTATTAATCTTTTTAAGCAATCAAGCTTATGATTTTCAACTGGCGGATAATAAAACAAGCAATAAAAAACCCTTGCAGTGAGTTTTGCACAGGGAAAATAGATAAAAATATTAAAATGTTGTAACTTCTGCAGCTCTCTGCGAATGTGTGAAATATGCTAATGATTTTCTCTCTGTTTTCTTGTCTTGCAGCTGAACTGGAGTTTGTTCAGATAATAATCATAATTGTGGTGATGACTGTAATGGTAGTTGTTATCATCTGTTTGCTGAATCACTATCGGCTGTCGGCCTGGGCCTTCCTCACACGCCACAGCCAGGCCCGTCAACAAGAGGAGGGGATGCAGCCGGTAAGAGTGTGTGTGTGTGTGTGTGTGTGTTTAATTCTGAGTGGGTGTTCGTTTGATTCTCCAGTCACCATGTGTGTCCTGTCTGTGTGCACACTGAGTGGGTGTAGAGTTCCTGTTCTTTTGTTTGATCCCCAAGTGTGTGACTTTGTGACCGTGTTCATATAGGCCAGCTTCAGGGTCATTGTGTCGGCACACCTGCACAAATGCATTATGCAGTTAGTTACTAGAGATGGGTCAGTATGGTCCATTTTAGTGAGGTTGACTTGTGCCTTTAATGTTGTTTATAGTGCATAATAATCCCTAGGTCTCCGTTTTCTGTGTGGACTATGAAAATGTTGTGCTATAAAAGGTTAGAGTCATTAAGAAACATGTCTGATAGTGGGCTTGACACTAAACCAACCTATTCATACAGAAGTCTAACTAGTCATTTAGGTAACCCACAGACTAGTTGATTTTGGAAAAACGTAGTTCTGCACATCCCTGGTTCTTCTTTATGTTGATTTACGTCCTGTAGTTGAGATCGAGACATGCTCGTCTAGACTGCAGTTCCCAGAACAAGAGAGTCATAAACAGATATGAAGGAGTTGAAGATGTGATTTAGGAACAGATGCAGAGCATGAAAGGACCCAAGCTCTTAAATTCAGAAACAAGCTAATAAATTTAGAGAAAAGCACTGTTTATACTACTGCACAAGACTAACCAGCGGTCTTGAACTAATAATGCATGATATTAATGCATTCTCATATTTACTGAGTGTGCATTTAGATAAACTTTTCAGATGCCTGAAGCGAATTTGAGTTTTTCTACTCAAACTTAAAACTCTAATGCATGAGATGAAATTGATTTATGTCTTGTTCTTAATGCATGACTCACACTAGCCTTTCTTTTCTGTATCATAGGACGCCTGTGCATGGCCAACAGATAGTTTGGTGACACAACAAGGAGCCACTGAGGTTAGTTAACTGACATGACATATTCAACTTTTCTGCAAAATATTATTCCTTTCTCTTATGCTTTAGTGTCGTGTCTATGGCTAGGCAATATAGCTAAGAGCTAATAGCATGAAAATCACTATATTTCTTTATTTATGCTCTGAAATGACTCTCTTTACACTAAATAAATCCAAAGATATCCTTTTTATTATATACAACAATATAACAGTGCATAAAACTCTTAAAGAGCCATATTTACTTATATGTAATGCTTACTTAATATACACTACTGTTCAGAGGTTTGGGTTCAGAAGTTGTAACTTTTATTCAGCAAGGATGCATAAACTTTCTATTGAAGTATCCAGAAAACATTGTATTATGGGATCCACAAAAATATTCGACATTGATAATTATAATCATGTTTCCGGAGCAGCAAATCATCATATTATACTGATTTCTGAAGGATCATGTGACACTGAGGAATGGAGTAATGATGCTGAAAATGCAGCTTTGATTACAGCAATAAATGACATTTTAAAATGTATTAAAATAATAATTTAATTTTTTTTTAATTTTAAATATTGAATATTGAATTTTACTTTTATTTTCGGTCAAATAAATGCAGCCTTGAGACACTTCTTTCAATACATAAAAAAACATTTGAACAATATTGTATATTGATTGTATAATTAACTAATTGTATAATTAGTTTGGCTGCATGTTTCCATTTTTTATTCTTAAGTTAATTTCTAAAGGTATAATGAATGTTTTCTCCTCTGTGTTCAGGTGATGTATGGGCCACGGAGCGGAGAGCGCTTCAACCCACCTTCATTTATGCAAAGGGACCGATTCAGCCGCTTCCAGCCCACCTACCCATACCTGCAGCAGGACATCCACTTGCCGCCCACCATCTGCCTGTCAGACGGCGAGGAGCTGCCGCCCTACAAGGGCCCCTGTACTCTGCAGCTCAGAGACCCCGAGCAGCAGCTCGAGCTGAGCCGTGCGTCCGTGCGTGCACCCCCCAACCGGACCATTTTCGACAGCGACCTGATAGATGTTTACGTGCACGGAGGCGGCCCGCGGCCCCCAAGCAGCAACTCTGGCAAGAGTGCCTCGAACTCGCACATGGAGGGTCCGCCGCCCACCTATAGCGAGGTGATGGGTCAGACTTACCCAGGCTCCGCCTCCTTCCTGCACCAGCACAGCAATAACACACCACCCTCCAACCAGAGGACAGCCAGCAGCTCCGCCCAGCCTGCCGCAAGCACAACCCTGTTCGACAAGGTTAAGGATAGCCGGCGTGACAAACCCATGTGACTAGGACACACCTGCAGAGGGCAGTAGAGAGCGTGTGCCATCACCTGTGCTCTCTGGTACTTCCTCCTGGACCTGAAGGGGAGTGGCTTTACTGTTAGTACACTCCCCTTGCACAATTTAAATCAAAAAAATTGAGGAACCAAGCTTACAAAGTTTATTTTTTGTATTTTTTTTTGCTAGAACTTTGGGGCCTTGTATGGATGTTTGGGCTCCTCGGCTAAATCTCTTTGTTCTTTTATGCTTTCCTGTATTTAAAGAACGCGTGTGTTGGCACAGATTGTTTGCGTGAGAGACCACATAGGTCATAGGATTGAGAAATTTTCTATTTGTTTGTGCATTTCCAGGACTCGTGCACAAAAACTGTTCTCAACTAATCAAAATCCAAATTGAGTGCCATGAAAAAATCTTAAATCTTGGGGATGTGACTCACAACAACAACAACAACAACAAAAAGTCTTTATGTTGCACTTATTCTTTAGAAACGCCTACCCTTAGTTTCTTTTCATACGTCAATCCACATGGTTCCTGGTATTTTTTTCCTTCATTTTCATGTTTTGCGTTTCTCGTTTTCCTGAAATGGACAAGTAGAACTCTGATCCAGCCTAAGATCTCCACACCTGAACTGCATCATGGCACTTATTTTAAAAAAAGAGGGGGTTTAACAAGTCGTTCAGATTCCAGATCACTTTTTCCACCGACCAAGTGAGAGATACTGGCATGGATATCTGCAGATGGAAGTCCCGACACGCACGCCACTTTCATCCTGTCAAGTAGCACTTTAAACTTACGTCACTTCAGCATTGTCATGGGGTCCAAGTGCAAGGGCATCATGGGAACTGTAGTCTTATGCACATCCTGTCTCCTTCTCAATGAGTGTGTCATATCTCAATTTGTTTTCACACAAAAAAAAGCATGCATATAGTTTTTTTCCCAGTTATCAATACTATACTTAAGTTCACGATCGTATATGGATCTCATATTTTATCTCTCCTGGAATGCTGTTTTATTCCGAGGCAACAGGAACACACTTCTATCTTTTATTTTTCATCAGTTTTATCACAAACGAATCGTGTACCAATCATAACAAGGTACATCCCTGTGTTTTTTTTTCTTTCTTCATTTGAAGTCGTATTCAATCACATGGCACACGTTTGGAATGCTTTCAGACATGCAGATTGTGTTTTTCACCACCCCTGAGCTTTATAAAACATCAGTCTTTGGCCTTCCCTAGAAAGTCCCAGAGAAAACCTATTTATTAACTAGCTATTTATTAAAGTTACTAGTTTGAGAGGACATTTAGTCAAAATGGGAGGGAACGCCACTCCCCCCCACTAAAATAGACTTTTATATGATCTTTTTTTCCCCTTAAATAGCAAGACTCTCCTATCGCCCATCCGCTTTGGCTCTGAAAGCTTGGCTTGGCTTCCCGTCACTCATTCTGACCACGCAGTTTGAGTTCGTACTGTATTGCTGCTGCTGCTATGCGCTGCTACCGCTGCTGCTGTTGTCCGTTCGTTATGTAGGCCTTCCCCATTACTTTCTATTTGCGTACCAACCGAGACATAGATATTCATGCTCTGTTTTGGTTTCCTTCGCTAACTTTAGCGCTTTTCCACTGTCATAGTCGTGCTAGGAAAAGAACCCAAATGTATTTTTTTCCATTTGCAGCCGAGAGGTTTGCATGTTACTATTTACATGAGCATATCCGGTGCCTAACAGTCATGTTTAAGCAGACATAGAAACCCACTTGCACTCAAAAGTCCCCACCTTTGTTGTGCCTCACTTCCTAAGGTGCTTCTTTCAGTAGTCGGACTCTGTTTATTTGTACGGTGCTGTATATAACTTGAATATATTATGCACATATCCTACCCAATGGGTAGAAAACCACAAGAAAGCATTGTTAATACTGTAATATAATGTATAGATAATATTAAAAAGAAAACTTTAACATGGTGGCATCAAGTTTTGTGAATGCCTTCAATTGTGCTTTGTCTTTTTTGTATAACAGAGCAAAGAGAAATGCTACATTATACGGTCACAGAAATACAAAAAGACTTATATATATATTTTTTTCCTATACAGTAAATGCAACTCTGTTATGTGATGAAACAAATATTCTGATTCTAAGGCAGTTAGCCTATATAAAGGATAACTAGCTGCTGCTTTTGTAACTTCCAGAGAAAATTATAAATGCCAGCGCTTGTCATTTTATTTATTGATTTTGTGACTGCTAGCTGTTGTGTAATAACCACGCAGAATAATAATGTCATTGCAACGAAACGGAACGGATTGTCGATTTCTGGACTCCCACACGGCCTTTTCTCCGACCCGGGAGAAGGTTTAGTCACGTGGTTCATATCAAATAGCTCAGGGTGAGGCTTTATCGGTTAACATTCTGTTGTTTTTATGCGCATAATTGAGTTGTGTGGTATATAAAAGAGCATCAAATGAGGAAAATCCAGCCCATAGCTGATCCTTACTGCATGTTCACGTTGTCATTTTCCTCTGCATAGCAGTCTGGTTCCTAGGCTTCTCTCCAGAAACACGGATCCGCGAGCGAGTGACTGAAAACTTGTGTGGGTGAGAGACTTCAGCGTTCCGTTACAAGGATCTGGATTTTCCCGCCAATCCACAGCAACGTTCTCCATCGGCCTTGAGCGAGATCCCATCCCAGGACTGTATGACCTATTGTGGACTACAAACTTTTTTTGTTGTTGTTGTTGTTGTTTATTACAAGAAGAAACGGTTCAGTGAGCGAGGAACGCTGCTGTCCTAACGCCTTTTTATTTTATTTCTATTGTTCTATTTAATTGTGACGTCAGCGGTTTTCAGTTTGAGGTCTGTTAATTGCAATACTTTTACAGGAAAAAAAGGTGACTTAAAAACCAACTGAAAAAAAATCATAAAAAATAAATTCAAGGAAAAAAAAAAGACACCGTTGTAGTCCCTCATGAAACGATTCCACGCTTGTTCTTTCGCTGTCATCAAATGGCTAGAGAGAGCAATTAAAGTTGAGGAAAACAACCAGAGAATGAGTCTCTTTTTTGCTTTGTGATTATCATTATGTTGTGCTAAGTCGAACTGAATCTTAAAATCATCTGAGTATTATCAAACAGCTCTGGTATGAAATGGCAGTAGTTTTGAAATAGGCTAATTCTCCAACTCCCCCAGGGTTAATAAAGAGTTTTACCGTTTTTGAATCCATTCAGCTGCTCTCGGGGTCTGGGGATAGCACTTTTAGAATAGCTTAGCATACATCATTGACCAGTAGCAAGAGTTTCGATATTTTTCTGACTCTTCTGTAGTTATACCGTGTACTAAGACCAGCGGAAAATGAAAAGTTGCTATTTTCTAGGCCTTATCATTAGGAACTATACTTCAATTCCAGCGTAATAATCAAGAAACTACAGAGGAGTCAAGTTTTAAATAGGAAAAATATCGAAACTCTGGTTATTTTTGAACGCAATGCTACTGGTCTAATAGGATTCAATGATGTATGCTAAGCTATGCTAAAAGTGCTATCCCCAGACCCGGAGACCGGCTGAATGGATTCGAACACGGTAAAACTCAATTTATTAACTCTGGGGGAGTTGGAGAATGAGCCCATTTCCCAAAAAAAAAAAAAAGTTATTTTATTAAACTTCGATCATCCACACTGAGAAGTGTCAGTATGAAGCCAAGACAAAGGCAAAACACTACAAAAACTTGCGTTTAAGAAACATATCCAATGTTGATCTCATATATATGCATATATATATATATATGCATATATATATATATATATATATATATATATATAATGCATATATATATATATATAATGCATATATATATAATGCATATATATATGCATATATATATATATGCATATATATGCATATGCATATATATATATATGCATATGCATATATATATATATATATATATATATATATGCATATGCATATATATATATATGCATATATATATATATATATATGCATATATATATATATATATATATATGCATATATATATATATATATATGCATATATATATATATATATATGCATATATATATATATATATATATATATATATATGCATATATATATATATATATATATATATATATGCATATGCATATGCATATGCATATATATATATATATATGCATATGCATATATATATATATATATATGCATATGCATATATATATATATATATATATGCATATGCATATATATATATATATATATAAATATATATGCATATATATATATATATATATATATATATAAATATATATGCATATATATATATATATATATATATATAAATATATATGCATATATATATATATATATATATATATATGCATATATGCATATATATATATATATATATATGCATATATGCATATATATATATATATATATATATGCATATATATATATGCATATATATATATATATAAACCTTCAAACATTTCAATTGTACTTCATGCTTTGTGAAACAATTTTGTTTTATTGTTATTGGTGACAGGCAGCCAAGTGGAAGATCCGTCAACAGACAATAAAAGGCCTCACAATCCCATCAGACCCCAAAAGCCCAAGTGCATCAGCAGCCGGATAATCAGTTCCATTATTATTAAACTTCATTAGTCACTATGCAAAATTAAGGAAAAAAAGAACTTGAGAAATGTGACACTCCACAGACATCGACAGCGGAACATGAGCTCGCATAAATGACACAAATGAATATGGCAGGAGTGTACTGAAACGGAAACAAGACATAAAGGCTGTTGCTGATTTGCAGAATGAATGTCAGCAATATTTGTGAATTTTTCTGTATTCCTTTTTTCAATTATTTTAAACAATGACATATGCTGGACTACATCTTAACGTACAATTTCAGCTTTTGCGTAATACCAAGATACAATAAATTCAAGACATTTTATGACACCCATTTTATTCTCAGTCACGTATGTCAAGTCTGTGCCGTTTAGAATCCTTCATTTAAATAAGAGCCAGTGTTATGTGGTCAACTCAAATTAATTATTACATAATACGATTCTGGACACATTACACCTGCCGTTCTCTTTAGAAAACACACTCTTATCCGTTAAAAACACTCCAAGTAGAGTCCAACGGCTTTCAGCAGACTGTGATATTTTATATCTAGAAACTATGGTCAATTTATGAACCATAATTTTGTCGTGATAGTTTAGCATATTTTGTTAACAGTGAGTGTAGAGCTTAACGGCTACATTACACTACTTCATATATGCATAAAACATGTTTCTTTAAATGTATTATTATAACTTTTAAATAACGTGAATCTTCATGAAACTATGTGGGGAGTAAGTCTATAAACCTATTCCTTTTTCTTTCGGAAAGACACTTTGTCTTTGGTTTCTTGAAGTTTTTCTGTGAACTTGTCTTTCGTTTCCTCCATCCTCTCGGATATACGATCCTTGGTCTCCTCCATCTTGCCAGAGATCCTCTCTTTGGTCTCCTCCATCTTCTCCTGCAGGTATTCCTTCACGGGTGGAGGGGTGGACATGTACCCGTGCTTCCTCAGGTACTTCACGGACAGAGACGTTCCTCCGAGAGTCACCGTGTAGCGCGCAGGTGTGGCGATCTTCACGAGAGCAGAGAACATCAAACCAGCGTCACACTCTTACAAATAAAGCTTCTTTAATAAAATCCATGGGTCCATGAAGAACTTTTAACATTCACAGGACATTCCCATTGCACAAAAGATTCTTTCAAGTGGAAAATGTTCTTCACACTTCAAAATGTCAATGACATTCTAATGAAATCATTTGAGATGAACTCAAATCTCTGTTTATTCAATTTCTTGCCAATTATTTTGGAGAACTGAACCTACAGTAAATCTCCTTGATTTTGCTTTGATTGTCATGATACAAACCAGTCTTTAAGTTCTATAGAAGTTTATTTTTACCATTTTATTCTAATTTGTAAATCAGAAAATCAACACATCAATTATTTTATAGAATTAATTCTAGTGCGCCCACCTTGTACATGGCGTAAGCGGTCAGTGCGTAGCCACTCTGGGAATTCTCCAGGAGTTTCACCACCTTGTCAGGAAACCCAACATACTCCAGAAATGGTACCAAATTCACTCCTCTACACACCAAAACAAGACAGGAAGCATAGAAATACATTTCTCATAAAAGCCTTCATTTTCTTAAGGCACAGTTATTCATACATGAGCATTATATTGTCATATATTCACATGTGGGCAACCAACCACTTTTGGTGGCCACTGACTTATTGTATGTACAAATAGCAATAATAACAATTAGTAGTAATTTTGTAGCAATTCCTGCAATTAGGTACGGAGCAGTGTATTTTAAGTATTATTTACATACTATTATAGTCATTAATCATTTTATAATTTTTTTTAGCTTTTATTTTTATACTCGTTTACATTTTAACTTTTTTTTTATTAATTGTTTTTGTCATTTTTTATTACTTTTCTAAATATTTCTATTTATTTTTATTTCCATTTTAATTTTTCCAATTAGCAATTTTAAGGTTCTATGACACTTTCAACAAAAATGAATAATGTTGCAACTAACTGAAAGGTTTTTCATCCAATATTTCTATTTGATTTAATCTTCAATTCAATTGTCAAAAATGTTTTAATAGTTTTAGTTAATGATTATTAACCCCCACACTGGTTGAACAAAGTATTTAAAGTGACCAAAAACACTTGCAAAGTATAAATAAAATATAATGTGTGTGTGTGTGTATATATTAACACTTCTTGTTTTCGAAAGATACTGAAAACTTATCTGAGAATCAAATATTCAATTTAGACCAAATGGGCATCATTAATATGAGCTAAAGGCTGAGGAGACAAACGGATAACTCAGGTCTTGTCTTCTCTGCAGAATGAGCTCATGCCGAGTCTCAAGCATCCATTAACACCTCCCACATTTCTCAAGCGTCTAGACAGTGGTGACCCACATTGAGCCAGATGTAATGCAGAGTAAACATTCCAGTGTGTCATTTACCTCAATCCACTGCGTGCCATACACATACAATGACTGAGCAAAAAGAAAATGACCTAGTACCTACCTAACACCCCCCCCCCCCCCAAACACACACCAGCTTCACAGATCAACACACCCTCTCCTGCAAAATTATTCACTGGTTTGTTTTGTCAGAATCTACAATTTTATGTTGCGCTTCTCATAGGACATTGGCATTTTATTTATTCAGTTTTTATTTCTTTTTCTTTAATTAACCACTCTTAAATATCATCAATAACAGGCCGATATACTGTATCAGACAGGCTGATATTAAGAAGCAGATAAATACTGAGAGAGTTCAAAATAAGTGTTGATTTAAATTAGATCAATTTTAGTGTACTTTTTATTTTGATCAAATATCAAAATATGTCATAGTAACAATATTGTATTATTTTCTTAAACATTTGAAATACATGTTAATTTACAGCTAAAGTATTACAAACATAGTTTGTATGGTGTACTATAATAATATTGTTTTTATTAAGTATTTGTAATGATTTTTATTTAGAACTAAAAATATAATAATAATAATGATCTTTATTTTATAGCCATATTGATAATCATAAAATTGTGGCACGATAAATCGATGCAGAATCGATCTTCCGAATGCATTGTGATTCTCTCTGGAGTCGATTCGGAGCAAAGATTTTAACAGCAGATGGCGCTCTACTCCAGTTTTTATCCGCACACTCAAATGCTCATGAAGAAAAGCGCTTGTTTATTCGCCGGAGTCTGTAATATCACCTCGGCTCAGAATGCTTTTATGATGCGAGATTAATATAAACACAGCCCACTGTGAACACCTCTGTAATTCGATTCCATCTTTTCAAATTTTTATAAACAATTATTTTAGGTCCAAGTGTGTTCAAGGATATGGAAACGAGCAGAGTACAGCTGTTTCTAAAGCATGCAGCGCCATCTGCTGTTCAAACTACGCTCAAAACTGGCTCGAGAAAGAATCGCGCGATGCATTCGTAAATTTCAGAATCGATGCGGAATCATTTCTCGAGTCGCGATGCATCTATTTATTTTCCCTGCCCTAATTAATATCAGCTGTTATCACACATCTCTGTGGAATACTTCATTCTGATGGGAAAGCATTGCGTTTGGTTAGTTAATAAAATATTAAAACTCAATTCAATATTATGCGTACAATTATTTAATTAAGTCATCCTGGTATCGTGGACTCGCACTCTTGTCTCATACAAACGTTTTATACGCTGTAATGGATTATAAGATAGAACGAACTAACTGATAAAGTTTTAAAACATTTTCATTTTCTTAAATCAATCGCCTTGGTTATTTTATGTGGTGAAATGTTGTGGGACTGCACTGTATCTCTTAAATCTCCATCTAGTTTGAACTTGCCGCTTACTCGCAACTCCTGCTTTCACGGAAGCTTTGCGTTCAAATATTTAAACTCAAATTCATATTTTGTGTCTTATTATTTACATATGTGGCAAGTAGCCGCTTCGGGTCAGGGTCTTGTATCACCCTGTTAGGGGTTATTCTTCAATAACAACCAGCTGGATGGACTTTATCACTTACTTACTTAACCCATAGTATTCATCACAATATTGTATTTGTGATTCACTCAGTGGTCGTCGAATATCAAGTATTATTTTGATCTAAATGGATACAGTTGTGATCCATCATCTACTTACTTCATTGCAGCGTAGTAAAATGTGCCGAACCACACTGTAGAGGTCAGCAGGTGCACAGGGATCACGACTTTGCCGTACTGCTTGAAGGTTTTCTTGAATCTCTGAATGAGGCCGATGGACTTGTCCTGCAGAGGGTCCGGATCCTCCTGCGCCGGGGCAGGGTTTCCCGGATGATCTCTCTGAGAGCACAGCCAGCGCGGGCTGGAGCTCAGGCGTTTCCAGCAGCTGTGGGGAGCCAGCATCTGTGCGGGACGGCTGCAGGACGGAGGACTGATCTGCAGCAGGACAGCAGGCTGCCGGAAGACTCTCACACACACTAAACACTGCATCCCAAACAAGCTTCTGCTCCCAACCGTCTGCCAGCAGAGAAACAAGAGCACAGTTGGACAGGGACCTGACTGTGAGAACAAAGTGAAGACGACAAGATCATAAATGACAATCAACAAAACCCTCTGAGATATAAGCAGATGGTCAGTAGTTTTAGATACACAATAAACAACAGTCTGAGACCACACTGATACTATTTAATTTATCGTTTTTCATTATTATTATTACATTTAAACCCAAAAACGTTAAAAAAATAGTAAAAAAAAACAACAAAAAACACTATAATATACATTATTTATATTAAGTATTTAAAAAAAAAGAGAAACAACATTATATGAAATAAATTGCACTATTTTTTTAGCAAAAAAAATTCTATTGAAGCTCAAAATTTTCAACAGTAATAGTTCATGTTCAATAGTTCTGTTGATATTGAAGACTTCCAGTTGTGAATTGTGTAGATTTTCAATTCAAACGGTTACAGGATTTGATAATTTGTTGTTAATAAAAAAAAGAAGAAGAATCAAAATAGCGGTAACGGTACATTATTTGGTTTTATACTGATATTAGAAGCACATTTATAATTTATATTAATATTTATTAAACAGTTTTCACGTGCACTTGAGATATTTTCTCCTGCCCGTTACAATGTGTTAAAAGCCTGATTTTATTTAAAGGTTGTGATTTCACTTATTTTTAACCTTTAGATTTATAATAAATCCTGTGTATCGTATCAGTTGACGTGAATTATTTCTCCTACCTTCAATATCCCATCGGTTCAGCAGCTTAAAACAGTCCAGAAAAATAAAATCAAATAAATCATTAGCACATGCTCAGTCACATTTACAAAGAAACTTTATAGATGAGAAATCACAGACCGACCTCCTAAAACAATCGTCTTTAAAAACGTTTAGTATGAACTTGTGAAGTGTTAGGGTAGTCACCAAACGTGAGTCCGCTAGCTTTGCTAAGTGATGTCTACTGACCGAGCTGCTAAACTAATCAAAGTAGCACCCGTCCTGTGTCTAAACACACAAAGCACCACGAGAAATGTGCACAGCTACACACAGGAGTGATGAGATTTCTCTACCAAACACACACGCATTTATTCATGTCCTTTCTGTCATTCAGAGACCCCGAGCAGAGCGACATCACACATGTTGACCGCGCGCAGTGCGTTGTGGGAAAAGAAGTACAGTCTTCTTCTTCTTCTGTATTTTTTTATTGGCAGTTTACAATCAATGTACATTACCGCCATCTACTGGGCTGAGGTGTGATCGCATAGGGATGTCAAAAAAAAAAAAAAAAAAAAAGCTTCAGCTGGCGCTGCGTGTTCAGCTCCCCCAGCTTCCACTCTTATATCTCCTCAACCTTGAATTAATAATATAAATTAAATAGATAAATAACTAAATTCTTCTTGCTAGTTGGCTTTCTTTAAGATAATTAATAACCGCCCTAACTGTGGACTGTGTGCTGTTTACACTCAATAAATTTCCCATGGTTAACTCTCTGTCTAGTGCTCTCTTCATATTCTCCCTTTCTCTGGTGTATTGTGTACAATCTATAAGTATATGTTTTACATTTTCTACTACTCCACAATTTATGCATAGTCCAGTCTGATGTTTCCCTATTATGTGCAATCCACTATTTAAACTTGTCCCATCCTCATTCTGGAAAACCATGTTGCCTCCTGTCTTTCCAATCCACTGATTTTTCTAGCTGTAACCTCTTTGTGTATATTATACAAATGTCTGCCTTTTCCCTCCTTATCCCATCTCTCCTGCCACTTTCTGTTAATTTTATTCTTAATAATACTTTTAATTTCTGATTAAAGAACTACTTCTACTTAATTTAATATCGAGTTCAACCAGTTCTGATGTAACTGCTTCCTTTGCCAGCATGTCTGCCTTCTCGTTACCCTTCACTCCCCTGTGTGCAGGAACCCATATAAATCCTACGCTTATGCTTTGTTGAGTTATTATAAATTTATTTGATTAATTTCATCTAGTAAATCCTGTCTACATATAGATTTTCCACTCTGAATGCATTCTAGTGAGGACATTGAGTCTGAACATATAATCACCTTATTTGGTTTTACGTCTTCCACCCATTGTAAAGCCAGAATTATTGCTACCATTTCTGCTGTAAAAATGGCCAGATGATCTGTTGTCCTATTTTTAATATTTACATTATACTTTAAAATGTGTACTGCTACCCCTGTTTTCCCAGTCTGATCTTTTGATGCGTCTGTAAAAATCTGAACTGTGTCTTCATAATTTATGTCAATATATTGCTGAACATTTTGATATATCCCTGATTTAATTATATTCTTAGCTTCCAAATCTACCCTGGGATAACAAAACATCCATGGTGGGATTGTTGGTGTGCTAACAGTTTTGCAACAAGCAATGTTGTCAATTTCCATATCTTTGGCCTGCCTATTCCCATGCCACCCAAAACTGCATAGTGGACGCCTATACTCCCAGCATTCTAATAACACCTTCTTTGTAGGGTGTGTTTCTTCATGGCCTTGCAGATTTATCCAATAAGACATGGATAGTTGTAATCGCCTTAGATCTAACAGCATTTCCCCTACTTCTATTTGTAATGATGGAATAGGTGTTGTCCTAAACGCACCACTACATATTCGAAGTGCCTTGGCCAGTACTCTGTCTAGTTCTTGCATTAAGGTTTTATTTGTTGAGCTATAAACTATGCTTCCATAATCAAATACAGAACGAATCAATGCAGTATAAATCCTTTTAAGGGATATGCCTGATGCTCCCCACCTAAACCCTGCTAAACACTTCAGTATATTTATGCCTTTTTTGCACTTATCTATCATTTTCTGAATGTGCGTTTTAAAATTTAGCTTAACTTCAAACCATACCCCCAAATATTTTATACTATCAACTTGTTTAAGATGTTGCCCATACAGTTTAAGTTCTATAGTAGGATTCATTCTTTTTTTGGAAAAACATATAAATTGTGTCTTTTCTACAGACAGATGAAAACCCCACTTACATGACCACTTTTCAACCTTAACAATTGCTGACTGCATCTTAACCTTCAGGTTATCAATATTCCTTCCTCTCACCCATAATGCCCCATCATCAGCATATAGTGCTCTACCCATTCTCTGATCTATTCCGTTAAGAATGTCATTAATCATTATATTAAAAAGCATTGGGCTACATACGCTTCCTTGTGGAGTACCGTTCTCTATTGGATATATATTTGAAAATTCCATCCCTACTCTCACCTCTATGGTTCTGTTATTTAAAAAATCTTGAATCCAGTTAAACATCCTGCCACCTATGCCCATCTTATTTAACTTAATTAAAAGCCCCTCCTTCCACAACATGTCATATGCTTTTTCAATGTCAAATAAAATAACTAAAACAGCTTCTTTACTTACTTGTGCTTTCCTAATTTCATTTTCTAGACAAATAATTGGGTCCATTGTTGTACGCCCACTACGAAAACCACTTTGGTGAGGGGAGAGCATTCCTCTTTTTTCAATTACATATCCTAGTCTTATAGTAATCATTTTTTCCATAATTTTGCATAAGTTGGATGTAAGAGCTATTGTTCTATAGCTTTTAACCTCTGTTTTATCCTTGCCAGGCTTTCCTATAGGGACTACCACAGAGTGTTTCCACATTCCAGGCAACTTCCCTTGCTCCCATATCTTGTTATACAATGTTAAAACAACACTCTTAGCCACATCTGATAGCTGCTCTATCATTTTGTAACACACCTCATCTTTCCCTGGTGAAGTACTCTTAACTCCTATTAAAGCTCTTTTCAACTCAAATAATGAGAAATTTGTGTCAATTGCACATTCATTTGTGACTTTCCTCCCCAATATGCCTTTATTTTCCTCAATCACCTTTGCTCTCCACTCTAATTCTTCACTGGATAAGTTTTTTGTGCTATGTACCTTAACAAATGCCCTAGCCAGTACCTCTGCCTTTTCTGCATTAGTTACTGCTTCAATGTCATTTTCTCTTATTACTGGTAATGCTAAATCCCTTCTAATGCCTCCCATTTTCCTTATCATTCCCCAAACCTCACTAACCTTGATTTCAGACCCAATGTTGCTACAAAAATCTCTCCAGTATTATCTTTTTGCCTCACGAATGACCCTTTTAGCATTGGCCTGTGCTTTTTTATATTCAATTAATTTATTGAATGTGTGATTTGATTTAATTACCTTAAAAGCCTTATTCCTTGCCTTAACTGCTTCTTTACACTTTTCCGACCACCATGGAACCATTTTCTTTTTCCTCTTCCCAATAGATTTGCCTATAGTCTCCTCTGCTGATTCATACATTATGCCAGTAATCATTGAGTTTAATTCTTCAACATCATTTCCTGAATATGACATAATCTCCAACTTTCCACTTGCTACCTTACTATAATGTTCCCAGTTGACCTCTTCCATTTTCCATCTTGGGAACCAGTTATCTTCTAAATATACACTTTGGTCAACCATCTTTGTCAAAATAGGGTAATGATCACTTCCCAAACTATTCTCGTTAAAAACCTCCCATTGACTTCTCCCTGCTATATGTTCTGACACTATAGTCAGATCTATAGCTGACTCTGTTCCTCTGCCTACATCAAATCTTGTTCCTCTTCCATCATTCAAACATACTAGATTGTGCTCATCCATATATTCCTCAATAATCCTCCCATTTTCATCTGTTCTTATACTGCCCCAGAGTGAGCTGTGTGCATTAAAATCTCCACATATTACTTTACCATTTCCCTTTTCCCATATACTTTCTAGCATGTCTTTTGTTAACTTTTGACAGGGGTTATAAAAATTAGCTATTTTAATTTTAGTTCTATTAACCCATATTTCAACAATAACCACTTCAATCTGTACATCATTGTTTATAGCCCTAAAATTAATACCTTGTTGGATGAATGTAGCCACTCCACCCCCTGTAACAGTACTTCTATCCTTACGTACAGCCGAGTACCCATAAATTATAAAATCAAGAGAGGGTTTTAGCCAAGTTTCCTGAACACAAATGACGTTAGGTTTAACAGTTAGCTCTTCAATAAAAGACTTTAATTCTTGTCCATTAGAGATTAAACTCCTGGCGTTCCATTGCAAAATGGATACACCCATCAGGATCCACCACCACTTGATGACTGACTCTCTAATACCTCTGTTCTAAGCATTTCATTAATTGACTCAGTTGTTAGTCCCTCTTCACCTAGATACTTCTCTGCTGCTTTTAAGATGATCTTAATTCTCGCTGTTCTACTGTCTGTTTGTGCTGTGCAGTTAATGACTTCCACCATAAATGCAATAAATGTCTTCTTTTCTACAATCAGAGTATTTTCATTTACTTTACAACATTTATGATCAATGTTTTGGGCTGGATTTTGGATCACAGGTACTAGACCTTCCCTTGTGCCTAAATTATTCCTTGTTTTACCGTCAACTTTTTTGATGTCTTCAGCATATGTAATTTTTTCTTTCACTCTCACATTTTGGACTTGAACTGCTCTTTTGTGTGCTTCACACCCCTTATACGCAGCACTATGTTCTCCCCCACAATTACAGCATTTAATTTTGATCCCTTCAGCACATTTCCCATATTCATGATCCCCCCCACACTTAGCACAACGGGCCTTAGCCCTACACGCTACAGCAATATGACCAAAACGTTGGCATTTAAAACATCTTGTCGGTGGGGGGATGTATGGTCTCACTACATAACTAACACACCCAATTCTAATCCGTTCAGGTAGTTTATCCTCATCTAAGGCCAACATAACAGACAAACTTGGTCTTTTAACACCATCTTTAGTGTATGGCAGCCGTTTGACGTTGTTTACACGAACTCCTCTTATATTTACCTTAATCTCCTCTTCAGTCACATCAGTTGGTATTCCAGATATAACACCCATAGCTCTCCCTCTTTCTTCCCATATTTGCGGCTTCACAGCCTTCCCCAGTAGTGTATTACACTTCATTAAAGATTGTTGTTGATCTCTGTTTTTGCAAACAATTAACAAATTTCCATCTCTTAGAGTTTTGACTGTATATACCTCTCCTACTATCTTGTATACAGCTTCACTGATCTTTAAAGGATTCAACGTACACAGTGTTTGAAATCGAATTATCACTTTTATTTCACTTTCATTACCCTCATCTCCTTTGTTTCCATTGGCTCTCCTTCTTTTTTTTTGTCTCACCTCCTGCCAACCTCCATCATTTGAATTCGGTCCATTAGAAATAATTGAAGCTTCATCACCTTCCATTTCATCTACATCGTTCTCGTATTCTATTCCTGCATTCACCTCCCTTCCTATCCATCCCGGATCACTCCTCAGCCCTCCTGGCTCTCTCGACGGATCTGGGGCATGCTTCTCCATTCCCCCCACTCCGGCCTGCGACCGCTCTGCAATCTGCCAAGCACTCACTTCCGCTGAGCCGCCAGCCACCCGTCCGACGTCATGAAGTACAGTCGTGCTGATGATGAGAATGGACTACACGCACGTATTTCCGGTAGAATCGCAGCCTGTGACTTCACTTCCAAATTCCAAAACCACAATAAATAAATAATATATATATATATATATATATATATATATATATATATATATATATATATATATATATATATAAATATAGATATATTTACTATTTTTGTCACTATTTGTCACTATAGATATATTTACTATTTTGTCACTATTACACTAATACACTGTCACTATTTTTTATTTATTTATTTATTTTTTAAGTGTCGTTATAAACATATAAATATATAACATAGAATTCTAGTTCTTGCTTCCTGAAAGTTTACTAAATATTAACCGTTTCGCCATACGTTGTGTCCCGACGTGCTAAAGGGACGATTAATGTTACCCTCCTTATTACAGTATAATATTTACTTAGCCTATATATAGTTTTTAGAACAACTGCACTTAATACAAGCAAAGTATTCAAGAGTAAACACTAGAGACAGGCTTGATTTATACCCTTGACTACTCACTCACTCTTCACAACAATTATAATACAGCACAATATATTAATTAAAATAATATTTAGTATATAATTTTTTTTACAAATGTAAATAATATAAACATGTAAATATAAATGACTTTGGTGTTATCGGCAATGTTTTAATGTGAACATAAATGTAATCGACTTTGATACAGTGATACCTGCGCTGCAGTAATGCAAACATGTTACAGTGTTTTTTCGATTGCTAAACGACAGTGAGCAGAACTGGAGCTACATGTGCAAAACTCTAACTACAGTCTGCACTAGCAACAGTCACCTGAGCTAAACAGTTCACATCACCTGCAAAACTCATTCCAAGCAACACAACGCTTAACACATGACTCAAAACAGACTCAGTGCAGCCAAACACTACACACAACCCTCAGTGAGACAACACACACTGTCACTCAGAACATACTGAGAGGAAAAACACTAGCATCAAACACCAATACAGAAAATACTCACTTTTCATCTTTACAGTTTGAACAATTTCAATGACTTCATACGGAGAAATATTTTCTTCAAAGAAAAGAGGGACATTCTTTCACATGATTAATTTACATTTTTAGAACATAATTCTTTAAGGTAAATGAAAATTAGCAGTTTGCTTCAATAGTCTGTAGTAATTTACGAAATTACAGTAATGACAAAAAAAAGGATGAAACTAAAAGTGCATACTGTAATTCGAACAAATAATTTTCAGGGCTAATCCTGAAACTGCAATCAGCAGTGTTTGAAAGGCACAAGGCTGAAATCTCTTCTGTTTTGAATGAGTGGTTCACAGTTTTGACAGCAGTGTGTTAGCATTTGAACAAAGTGCTGTGAATCCACAGTGTTGTGCAGGTTGTGGTTAAAGTCATGGGATAAGTGTGTAGAGTTTTGAAAACTGTGTTCAAGCAATGAAAAACGAACTAGAGTTTGGTCCACATGAACTGCTGCTGTGCAAACTGTAGTTAGAGTTTTGCACGTGTGACTCCAGTTGTGCCCACTGTCATTCAGCAATCGAAAAAAACTGTAATATAACTGACATTGATAGGCTACATTTAAATTAAAATGTATGCATTTAGCAGATGCTTTTATCCAAAGCGACTTACAGTGCCTTCAGGCTATCAATTTTTACCTATCATGTGTTCCCAGGGAATCGAACCCCCAATCTTGTGCTTGATAACACAGTGCTCTACCAGTTGAGCTATTTGATCATTTGATAACCAAGAAACGGCTAAAGACACTTCTCTTTCATCTACTCTCTATTCTAGTTCTGTTCTACCTACATGCTCTACATGCTCTCTTTTTATTAAAAAAGTAACCCTCTAACACTTTTTAATTACTATGAAAACAATCACTTGTCAACAGTCGCTCTAACACTAGCTCGATCTATTCTAACTCTTTTCTATCTACTTATATTGTTTCTATTTATAAATAAATACATGTAGGCTACTGTGTTAGACTAACCAGGACTTCACTTATATATTATTGCTCTTTTGTTGGTATTGATTGCTTCTGTTGTTCTCATTTGTAAGTCGCTTTGGATAAAATGATTAAATGTAAATTTAAATAATTCACTTAAGCTTAAACTTGTTCTATGTTTGCGATACAGCTTTGAACAAGAGAAACTTCACTGATGCCAAGCTGCGAGTGTTGTGCTGTCTGCTACAGTAAATATGAAATATTGTTCAATCTCTCTCTCTCTCTCTATTTACACAAGTCTATCTATTTTTGAAGTTTATGCTCAGGCTTGGAATAACATATTTCCATAAAGCAGTCCGAAAAAGCTTGGAGATCAAATTGGAGGCACTGAATTGCACATGCTAAACAGTGAAGTGATGTGCAATGATTTATGCTTACCATATTGCATTTAGTTCCATGTACTAATTTAAAAAGCACTGGCACAGTGAGAAGAGAAGAAAGTCCTCAGCTGCTGTAGACGCTGGTCTTGTAGGCAGCTCTGTGGGGGTTCACCTGAAACAGAGCACTGAAGATCTGTGAACAGAGAGAGAGAGAGAGATGCAGTACACTTACCTCGGCCTGATCCTCACTGCATCGGGGAGTTTCAGTTTGGCAGTGAATGCTCTTAAAGATAAAACTCGAAGAGCTCTATATGCAATGTGTGTGTGTGAGAGAGAGAGAGAGAGAGAGAGAGAGAGAGACAGCAGATTAACGTGTGTGTGTGTGTGTGTGAGAGAGAGAGAGAGAGAGAGAGCAGGTGAACGTGTGTGTGTGTGTGAGAGAAAGAGAGAGAGACAGCAGGTGAATGTGTGTGTGTGTGTGTGTGTGTGAGAGAGAGAGAGAGAGACAGCAGGTGAACGTGTGTGTGTGTGAGAGAGAGAGACAGCAGGTGAACGTGTGTGTGTGTGTGTGTGTGTGTGAGAGAGAGAGAGACAGCAGGTGAACGTGTGTGTGTGTGTGTGTGAGAGAGAGAGAGACAGCAGGTGAACGTGTGTGTGTGTGTGTGTGTGAGAGAGAGAGACAGCAGGTGAACGTGTGTGTGTGTGTGAGAGAGAGAGAGAGAGAGAGAGAGACAGCAGGTGAACGTGTGTGTGTGTGTGTGAGAGAGAGAGAGAGAGAGACAGCAGGTGAACGTGTGTGTGTGTGTGTGTGTGTGTGTGTGTGTGTGTGTGTGTGAGAGAGAGAGACAGCAGGTGAACGTGTGTGTGTGTGTGTGTGTGTGTGAGAGAGAGAGACAGCAGGTGAACGTGTGTGTGTGTGTGTGTGAGAGAGAGAGAGACAGCAGGTGAACGTGTGTGTGTGTGTGAGAGAGAGAGAGAGAGACAGCAGGTGAACGTGTGTGTGTGTGTGTG